>NW_027185809.1:5668009-5676197 GCF_028583685.1 Petaurus breviceps papuanus
AAGGAAGGAAGGAAGGAAGGAAGGAAGGAAGGAAGGAAGGAAGGAAGAAAGAAAGAAAGAAAGAAAGAAAGAAAGAAAGAAAGAAAGAAAGAAAGAAAGAAAGAAAGAAAGAAAAAGAATGTACCCATCACCTCCTGAAAAAGATCCCAAAAAGAAAACTCCTAGGAATATTATAGCCAGGTTCCAGAACTCCCAGATTGAGGAGAAAATATGACAAGAAGCCAGGAAGAAACAATTTGAATATTGTGGAAACACAATCAGGATAACACAGGATCTGGCAGCTTCTACACTGAGGGATCAAAGGGCTTGGAATATGATATTCTGGAGGTCAAAGGAGCTGGGACTAAAACCAAGAATCACCTACCCAGCAAAACTGAGTATGATGTTTCAGGGGGAACTATGGTTATTCAATGGAATAGAGGACTTTCAAGCATTCTTGATGAAAAAAACTAGAGTTGAATCGAAAATTTGACACTCAGATACAAGAAGCAAGAGAAAGAAGCATGAGAAGGTAAACAGGGGAAAATAAATCATAAGGAACTTATCAAAGTTGAACTATTTACATTCTTATATGGAAAAACAATAATTGTAACTTATGAAACTTTTCTCAGTATGAGAATAGTTGAAGGGAATAGAAATGTATATGTATATATATATATGTATACACATATATATGTATACATACATATATATCTCTATATAGGAGGGTATATGGGCATATGAATACATATGTGAGTGTGTACAGGTATACATAGATAGAGGGCACAGGACCAATTTAATAAAAGGTGAAATTAAGAGGTGAAAGAGGAATATAATGAGAGGAGATGGGGAGAGACAGAATGGGGTAAATTATCTCATACAGAAGAGGCAAGGGAAAACTGTTACAATGGAGGGTAAGAACAGGAAGGCAAAAGGGAAAGACTCAACTTTATTCTCATTTAGCTTAGGGAGGGAATGACATACACACTAAATAGGGTATCTCACCCTACAGGAGAGTAGTGGGGAAGGGGATGAGAGGAGGGATGATGGAAGAGTGGGCAGACTGGGGGGTAGGGAAGTTGGGAGAACCCACTTTCAAAAAGGGACAGAATCAAAGTAAAAAATAGAAAAAGTGGGGGGGGGTGGGATAGGATGGAGGGAAATACAATCAGTCTTTCACAATATATCCACGATGTATATATCTTTGCATAGCTACACATGTACAACCTATATTGAACTTCTCATCTTCCCAGTAAGGGTGAGTGATTAGGGAGAAAGGGAAAGAATCTGGAATTCAAAGTTTTAAAATCAAATGTTTAAAAAACTATATTATTATTATTTTACATGTAACTGGGAAATAAGATATACAAACACTGGGGCATAGAGATCCACCGTGCCCTACTGGAAAGTCAAAGGGGGATGGGGGAAGATATGGGTTAGAGCAGATTGGGGGAGGGGATATTCAGTGGGATCACTGTTTTGGGGTGGGGGGTAGGGAAAAATGGGGAGAAAATTTGTAACTCCAAATCTTGTGGAAATGAATGATGTAAACTAAAAAAATTAAAAAGAGACCAAAAAAAAGGGATAAGGTCAAAGGAGAAAATAGAATAAGTGTCACAATATACCTACTATGGAAATGTTTTGCTTTAACTACACATGTACAACCTATATTGAGTTCCTTGTCTTCCCAATGCAGGTGGGTGAAGAGAGAAGAAGGGAAAAATCTGGAACTCAAAGTTTTAAAAACAAATGTGTATAATAAAAAAAAATAAGATATACAGGCACTGAGGTATAGAAATCCAACTTGCCATACTAGAAAGTTAGAGGGATCATGGGGGAGGATATAAGAGAGAACAGATTGGGGGAAGGGATATTCAGTAGGCTTGCTATTTTGGGGTAGGGGTAGGGGAAAGATAGGGAGAAAAAAAATGTAACTCAAAATCTTGTGGAATTGAATGTTGAAAACTAAAAATAAATAAATAGAAAAGAAATCTCTGCCCTAAGACCCAACCACCTGATTGATGGCTGCCTAGCCCAGACCACCATTTCTTAAAAGTTTCTAGCTATGCCCACTTCATTCTCAGCTTGACTCTCTCTCTGAATTTCTCCCCCACTTCCCATCTTCTCTTTGTGTGTTTTCTTCCCCCATTAAAAAACAAGCTTCTTGAAGGTAGGAATGGTCTCATTTTCTTATATTTGCATATGTAGTGCTTAGCATAGAATCTGGTAAATAATAAGCACTTAAATGCTTTATCCATCTAAAGAAATAATAGAACAGATAAATTATCCAATCATATTTAGAAAACACACCAGACTGAATTCTGATTGGAAGATCTAAGAAAAAAAAATCAAAATGAGTCATTTTTCCAGCCCGGGTGAGCATAAAGAAACAGAGAGGTATATGGACTCTAGGGACAGGGTCTATCCAAGAGTATGCTGTGGAGAGTATTCTAGCATAAGGAGAAGTTATGTACCATGACAAGAGGAGGTCCCAGATCTAGCATAAGGGGGCTAAACTTGTGCAAGGTTTATAGGAATAGGTACAAACTGACAGCTCCATTTATTATTATCATGACCTTGTTTCAGAACGCAGATCCACAGTGAACTAAGAAGGGGGACCCTGACCGCTATAAGGCCGGCATTCCAGGGTGAGGAGCAGTTCCAGGCCCTAGGCTATGTGCTTACCAAGGATCACATTAAAAGGCAAGCAGCAGCTATGTGGTTCGGATCCCAGTAGCAGAGTGGGGTCTCACTTTGTTTCCAGACTAATCTGAAACCTGCAGAAATAAGCAGGGCCAGAATCTCAGACCAAAGGGAAGCTCGCAGTTCTCTCACTCTGAACCAACAGAGTTTTCCAACCAACTGACAGTGGCTGACCCAGCAATACTCTACTGGAACTCCAACCATGGCAAGTTCCAAGTTGTGTGGCTCAGACCCAAACTCATATCAGGAACTTGTGCAGCTCAAAACAGGGGACAAAAAGAACTTTGTCCTGGATCAGATCGTTTTGGGGAGCACTGAAAGCTTTCAGGTCTCCAGCCTGAGTCTTCCTGACATCCTAAAATAATAACAATACTCTCAGGAAAGCAACAATAGGGCCAGCCCAGACGTTCCCCGCATAGAATTCAGCCTTAATGTCAAGTTCAGAGTCAGGAAATGGGCTAGGAGAAAGAGCAAACAAAAAAAAAATCTACTGTAAAAAGCTTTTATGGTGACAAGGATGCTTAAGACATAAAGACAGAAAAAGAGAACGATTCCAAAATATCTGTAAGCAAAGCCTTAAATTAAAACTTAGATTGAGCACAAGTTCAATTAGAATTCCTGGAAGCTATGAGGCAAGAATTTTTTTAAGAGTTTCAAAATGTCTTCACAAATGAAACAATAGTATTAAAGAGTGAAATGGGAAAGAAATGAAAACTATGGGAGAAAGAACTAGAAAGGGAACTAACAGCTTGGCACAAGAAAGACAAAACTTTATTCAATCAACATAGTCCTTGAAGATTAGAATGAACCAAATAGAAGCCAGTAACTTCATGAGACAACAAAAATGTTAAAATATAGACAAAATACTTTAAATATAGAAGAAAGTACAACCCCATAACAAAATCCCATAAGAAAAATAAATGGCCTAGAAAATAAATCAAGGAGAGATAATTTAAGACATATTGGACTATCTGAAAAACCTGACCAAAAAAGAACCTAGAACCTTTTGTGATATTTCAAGAAATCACAAAAGAAAGCTGCTCAGATCTCTTAGGACCTGATAGAAAAGAGGAAATAAAGAGCATCCACTAATCACCTACTGGAAGAAAACCCAAAATGAAAACTCCCAGAAACACCACGGACAAAATTCAGTTTCTAGGTCAAAGAAAAAAAAATTTGCAATCAATCAGAAAGAAAGGTATTGTATATGATGGAACCACAGTCAGAATCACATACAACTGAGCAAACACCAACATAAAGGAATAGAAAACTTGAAATATGATATTTCAGAAGGAAAATTATGTCGGTTTCCAACCAAAAATAACTTACCTAGCAAAACTGAGCACAATCCTGCCTGGAGGAAAATCAACCTTTAATGAAATAGAAGACATTCCTGATGACACAAGAATCAAAAGAAATACCAAAATGTAAGCATGAGTGACCAATTGAAAGGGACTATACAAGGATAAACTATTTACATTCTAATATAAGGAAATGATACGTGTGCTACCTCAGAGCTCTATTATGATCAGAGGTCATAGAAGGAACCTAATTAGACAAAAAGTCTAGAAGCAGCTCTATTATGTCTTGGTGATCTTAAAATAAGAAACAAAGAGGAACAAACTGAGGGGGTGGGAAAGGGCTCTTCATTTACAACAAATTCAAGGATGTGGAAAATGATCTCACCTCATCAAGGTGTACAAGTAGAAGTCTATCCAAATAAGAAGGAAGGGGAAGAGAGAGCATATCCTACTTGAACCTCACTTTTATCTGAATTGGTTAAAGAAGAGAAGACACACACACATACAGAACTAGATAGAGAAACACATTTCATTAAAGAAGCAGTAGGGAAAGGGAAGAAGGAAGCAAGCAAAATAAAAGGAAGATAAATTAAGGGAAGGACTAATCTTAAGCAAAACAAACTTTAAGTCTATCAAAGTCAGTCATCACACACTATGGCTGTTGCTGTGTACAATATTTTCTTGGTTCTGTTTACTTTGCTCAGTATCAGTTTATATAAGTCTTTCCAGGTTTTTCTGAAGTCCACCTGTTCTGCAAGGACCTAAAACAATTCTGAAAGACTCATGATGGAAAATGCCATTCACATACAGAGAAAGAAATATGGAGTATGAATGCAGATCAAAGCATACTATTTGCTCTCTTTTTTGTTTTGTTTTATTTTTTCTTTCTCATGTGTTCTCCCATTCATTCTAATGCTTCTATACAACATGACTAATGTGAAAATATGTTTAATAAGAATGTATAAGTAGAGCCTATATCAAAGTGCACACTGTCTTGGGGAGGGATTAGGGGAGGGAGGTGGAGAAAATTTTAAACTTATGGAAGTGAATGTTGAAAATTAAAAATAAATTGATTTATTTATTTAAAAAGAATTGCAAAGTGAGACTTTCTTACAGCAAATTCAAGAACTTGTTTTGTTTGACTATAAATGCTTATAAAAGAGGTTTGGTTGTTCTTTCTATCTCAATGTGAGGAATGGAAGGGAGAGAAGGAAGAGTTTTACTGATTAGAAAAAAATAAAATTTTATCATGTAAAAAAGAAATAATAGAATTAATTGTAGAAACAGAATCAGAGAAAATCGGAGCTAAAAGAAACTTTTGAAGGGTGACTAGGTGGTGCAGTGAGTAAAGTGCTGGCCCCGGAGTCAGGAGGACACGAGTTCAGTTCCGGTCTCAGACACTTAATACCCACACAAAAAACTAGCTGTGTAACCTTGGGCAAGTTATTTAACCCCAATTGTCCTCCAAAAGGCAAAAAAAAAAAGAAACCTTTGAGAATAGATGACTTTTAAGACCCTTTCTTGCTTTAAATTTCAAGTCATATATTCAACTAAGTCTAACCCTCTCATTTAACAGATGAGAAAATTGAGGCCCTAGAGAGGTGAAGTGATGTATCCAGAAGTAGGAAACAAAAGCCAGGATTCCAATTCAGACCCTCTGACTCCGTGTCTTTTCAAGTATACCATGCTGGACACAGACTCTATTCTCAGGAAGTTCACTGTGTGGTTGAGGGAGTAGATTAGTAAATGTTTCAGACTATAAGCACCATAGGGATTCAGAGGAGACAGGAACTATTGTGGTCTAGGGAGAGAAAGGGAGAGAGGTCAGTGACAGGCGTGAGACCTTGAAGGATGGGTAATTTTTGAAATGATGGATACAATCAAGGAGAGCAGTTCAATAGTCTGTGTCTGCCAGGGACAGGTGTTAAGGATGTCCCTAAACATTAAAACCTATTTCAGCTCCCATAAGGCTCTGCTACCTGGTATAATTTTTGGAGACTTTGGGTGATTCCCAAAATGGACTGGGAAACATCTCTCATCCTTAAGCCCTGCCAAGCAAAACACATGGGACTATTTAGGGTCCTCATTATCTCCCCTAACTCTCTTCCACTTCTACATTTGCTGTGTAAGAGAAGGAATTTGGGATGACAGCAGGAAAGGCCTGAAGGAAGAGACCAGTTACAAGAAAGGATCTTGGAGAAAATATCTTTCTTCCTTTAATGTTTTGCATGTCTGGCAGCTAGGGAGATATGGATCTCTCTGGCAGGACAGTCAGGATTGGGGGCAGGGAAAGAGAAGCTTAACAATATCATTCTGCACCCTGGAATGGTCCAGAACACTTCCCCAAGAATAATCTGACACAAAGCCTCTAAATTGACCAAAACACAGGAGCCTTTTTCTGCTGCAGCTACCCCAGATACCTTTGGGGACACTGATAATAAGGCCCTCCCCTGAAAGCCAGAAGTCTTTTCTCAGGATGGCACTTGAGGAAATAGTCTTTCAGATTTGTTGATGGTTTAGGATGGAGAAACCCTGGGATTAACTCTCAATGGAAATTCTTATGTTTTCCTTCACTAATGACTGCTAGGTCCTATGAAAATGCAGTCTCCCATGTTCCCCCTCCCCCACATCTGCTCCCCTGGCCACCAAGGTAAAATTAACACCCTTCAAACCAAACCCAAAGTATGATCTTGTGCATAGAGTGCCACCTAACAGTCAGGGGATCTGGGCTCCAGTTTGTGCCACTGACTTCCTATGTGACTCTGAGAAAGTTTCTTCCCCTCTATGGACTCCAGTTTCCACACCTGTAAAAGAAGGCACTTGGACCAGTGGGCCATGGACCTTTAAGAGAGGGGGAGTGGAGTTATTGTCAGAAATCTTTGAGATTCAGTAGAACAATAAATACATAGAATACTGGATTTGGAGTCAGGAAGACTGGGATAAAATTCTACTTCAGACACTTTCCAAGCCCAGACCCTAGGCAATTCAGTTAACCTCTCTGAATGTGTTTCCTTATTTGCAAAATGGGGGTATTAACAGCTGTAATGGGAATTTGAAGATCTTCCCTGCCCCTTGGCCCTTTGATAGGCTTAAGAGACTCTGAGAACCTTCCCTGATTTGAAAATACACTCTGCCCCCTAATAGGCTGAATGTGGTCACATGGAGCCTATGGTAGGAGAATTGTTTTTCAGGAATGCCCACACCCTTGTTACTTTGTGATTGGGCAGTGGGTCAAGAGGGTTGTGACATTCTCTGAGCCAGGAGAAGGCTATCTATACCCTGATGTGAGGTTTTGCTTTGGGGCTCACTTTGGAAAGAGTTGTGTGATTTGACCAGATGAGACTCTGGACAGCCATTGAGCCCCCCAGCTTTGAAAACCCAGATGTTGGTGCTTCCCTCTCTGGTAACTAACTAGGTATGGATGTAATGGTCAGACAGCTAGAAGCCCTGTCTGCTTAATTGTGTTATTTTCTGTTGTAACTTCTGTTTGTATTCTCTGATGTTCAGGGCACTGACTTTTTCCCCCGAACTAGGTAAATGATATGTTTGATTAATTAAAGTAAGACTGTTAACCCATTTTGAGTTGCTTTCCTTTAGAAAAGCAAATCTAAGAGCCTGTGCTAGCATCCATCCTGGGTATGCTAGGGTGCTTGCTGCTACAACAGCACTGACATAAAAGAATTATTATGACTTTTAAAAATCATTTAGATGTGAATTATTATAAATAAAATACACCTTGTCACATACACAATTACTATTGTTCAAGTATGTTCAGATGCTGTTATGGTTAATAATAATTACTAGCATGTATATAGTGCTTTAAGGTCGGCAGAACACTTTATAAGTATCGTCACAACATCTCCGTAAGGCAGGCGTCGTCATTTTCTGCATTTTACATTTGAGGAAGGTAAGGCTGAGAATGTTTAAGTGATTTAAGGGTCATATAGGTAGTAAATATCTGAGTGTAGCAGCAAGCACTCCGGAGTCCCCAGGGTGGCTGCTCACACAGGTTCTTGGATCTGCTTTGATAAAGGAAAGCAACTCAAAATGGGTTAACAAGCTTACTTTAATCAGTCAAACATGTATCGTTTACCTAGTTCAGGGGAAAAAGGTCAGCACCCCGAACTTCAGATTATACAGACAGAATTATCAAGTCAGAGAAACAGATCAAGTAGACAGATTTCCAAACTGTCCAACCATTACAT
>NW_027185809.1:5676297-5698896 GCF_028583685.1 Petaurus breviceps papuanus
GGTGCGGTTTGGACAATGGCTTTCCAGAGTTTCATCTGATCAAATCACAGAACACTTCTCAAAGTGAGCCCCAAAACAAAGCCTCACATCAGGGCTTATATAGCCTTCTCCTGGCTCAGAGAATGTAACAACCTTATTGACTCACTGCCCAATCAAAAAGTATCTACTGAAAAACAAGCCTCCCACTCTAGGCTACAGGTGCACTTTAGCCTAGGGGCAGGGAAGATCTTTAAATTTACATTTCCATTACACTGAGCCAGGATTCATATATTCAAATCATCCTGACTCCAAGCCCTACATGCTATTTGCCACCCAGCTACCCTCAGTACAAATTCATTTAAAAGCCTTACTTAATTCATGGAAGTTCTGATCATTACGCATTTTTTGCAATCAATGCATGACAGTACAACTACCATTATGTCAGGATCCTCAAAATTTTTTGTATTAAAAAAGGCCTTCATCTCAAAAAGGTCAGGAATTACAAACATAGAGGCAATGATGTCAGACTCAAATAGAGAGGCATCCCTATAGCCTGATGTCAACTTGGAAAAACACAAATGTTTCTTATCTATGTTGTATTATATTTTTCTTTACTTTGTCAGACATATTTTAATTACATTTGAATATGGTTTGAGGAGTTAGTTATGTAGGCAGAAGACAGCTCTTCTCAGCAATAGAATTTTATGAACTTTGGGATCTCACAGAAGACTTATTTTTCCAAATCAAAGTAAATTAATTGGAGGCCCTAGATGGGGACCATTCTATGTCATTTTTTAGGTTGCTAAGATTGTAATTGTGCACACCTAACCCCAAAAAGATGAGTTCACCCTGAAGCTATTTCTCCAATAGGTGTCAGCAAAGGAGGGAGTGAAATTTCTAAAAAAAATAGAGCTTAGTTTGATAGACTGAATCCATGCCACTCCACCACACCCTGTGACCCACCAGCATCAGTAGCAACTAGATTTCCTGGAATAGCCCTACCTGAGTGACATAAGACTTTAGCTATGAGACTCCCATGGCACATCACAATGGAACTGGTCCAAACTCCTGGTGAACTTTGAGTTGGAAGATGGAACAGCCCAGTAGCTCTCCATGCAAATACTGATGTCCAAACAAATAGACATTCTAGAGATTGTTGGCAAAGGTGCTCACTTAGAGGGCAGAGAATTACAATACTCCCTCCCATAAGAATCTTTAGGTGTAACTCTTCAGTCAACAAGCATTAATTATAACACTTACTAGCTGCCAGGCACTCTGCTAAGCAGTAAGAAAGCAAATACAAGCAGAAAAACAGTCCCTGCCCTCAAGAAGCTTACATTCTATTGGAGAAAGATTACACATAAAAGGGAACATAAAAGTGGCAGAGATGGGATGATCAAATGGAGGTCCCTGGTGGGCTCATGGTATGAGCAAGGCCAGAGAGTTCAGAAAAGCACAACTGGAAGAAGAATGAAAATATGGTTGGCCTGGGCCTCCTCCTTAAAGTGGAGGGTCTGGAAGGAACCATCCAATCGGAGAGAAAAGCCTCAGAGGCAGAGAGTGCTTCTGGCATGAGAAGTAGTGCCGGAGTGGAATGGAATCTCAGAGTGCAGAGGTCCCATGGAGAAGAGTCCAAAGTGCACCCTGGGAATGAATGAAGACCAGCGAGTCGATAATGTAAAGACTGAGGCCAGCTAATGGAATTCCTAATAAAACTGCAATGTGGCATTCAGAATCCAAGCAGGAAGGGTTCTTCCTCCCCACTGAAGACTACTATATCCCTGAAAACCCTCAGTCATAAGGGACAGCCTGACACTAGGAGCCAGGTAACTATCATATACCATAAGACCCACAATAGATCCATCAAGGGCAGTTTCCATGGAGAGTTTTGGTGGACTAGAACACTGACCAAAGGGGCAGCATGAGCTCTTATGAGTTATCACAACATGGTATGTAGAGAAACTTCTATGCCAGTAATTATGGCAATGGAAATTCTTGGAGATGCTTAAACCATCTTGAATAGGGAACATCAAATTATACCAGGTGCCCAGAAGTTGAAAGAATTATTTCCTCCGTGATGATGGAAATGAAGAAGGCCAAACTTTGCTACACTAAATTTCCTTACAATAACCTTGTGTGGCCTATGATGAAGACAGGTGGTACCTGAAGTTTATAGGGAACAACAGTAAGCTGAACAAAGTTACCACACCAATTTGTGCTGCCCTTCCTGGCTTCATCAATGTACTTAACCATATAGCCTAGGCGCCTGATGAGTTATAGAGGGTTGTTGATTTCACTATTTTTGTGATTGAGACTAGTCAGGAGCTATTCACTTTTAATTGGGAAGGAGTCCAGTATGTTTTGATTATCTGCCCCAGACGTATATGAGTTTTTCTTCATATGCTACAATCTGGTATATGGAAACCTGAAAGAGGTCCCCTTTCCTGAGGCCATTGATGTACACCACTACATCAGTGACATAATGTTGATCATATCAGACAATGCCACAGTGATAGAGTCATGCTGAAATTCACCTGAGAGCCCATCAGTCTAATAATAAGATAGATACCCTGAGTGCTGGAAGTTCTGGCAAGTCCATCCAGTGGATGCACATGATCCCTGCCACTGTCAAGAGACAGCCACTTCTGCCCAACAGTACTTCTCATGCTCATTAGAGCACATAATTCTGAAACACTATTAATATTAATAACAATAATAATAGTTAGCACTTATATAGTGCTTACTATGTACCATGCATTATGCTCAATGCTTTACAATTATTATTTCATTTGATCCTCACAACACCCTGGCAAGTATGCACTATATTATCCCCATTTTACCGATGAGGAAACTGAGGCAAACAGAGGTCAAGTGATTTGTCCAGGGTCATACAGTTAGTAAATGTCTGAGCCTAGATTTGAACTCAGGTCTTCCTACTCCAGACCCAGTGCTTTATCTACTGTGTCACCAATTATGGGCTTCCAGGTCACATGATTAACAAAATGGCAGACTAGATGTTTTTTATCATCCTTGTGACCTCTCAAACCTCTACAAATTAGGAATTTTGCATAAGAGATAAAGCAATTTCAGCTGCATCCATTGTCTAGGATACCAAGAACCAAACAAGGTAACTATTCAATAAATTAATAGAAGGGGATGATAATTGCTAGCTTCTGGTATAGACAGCACTCTGCTCATCACTATGTTTGGGCATCAGGGCTTCAAAAGCCAACTCATGGACTTGCAAGAGAATTTAGCTCGTCATCTAACCTGATCCTTAGCCCCAGGGCCACAGAAAATCAGAAACTTGTTCAGGCTGAGACCACTGCAAAGCAGTGTTCTATAACACAACAAAACAGCCTGAGAACTGAGGAAGAGAGGGAACTGAGGTAGGACAGGTGCATGGCTGTGTGGCACTCCACTAAACCTGAGGGAAAGACCCCAGCATTCAGCTGAGGCCAGCTCTGTCCCTCCAGATGTCATCTGGACAAGAGACTGAGACTGGTGATCTATGTCCAGGGTGAGAAAAGGCTTTAATGTCTTGCCCCTAATGAAACCATTCTAAAAGTGGGAAGAGTAAAAAAGTGAGCAATAAGGGATTATAAGGGGGGCAGGAGACTGGAATTACCAGAGATGTCAGAGGAGGAAAACTCAATTAAAGACATCGAGCACAAGTAGATAAATCTACAAGTAAGATACAAATGACAGAAGGACTATGGCCTCCAGATTAGGAAAAAGAGTCTATAAATCTATGAATTAACATTATAAAACACAGAAAAAAAATTATTTCTGATGAAACAGAGGACCTTGAATGCCCAAGAAAGCATAGAATCACAACAGGATGTCCCTGAATGGTTTAAAATGGAAATAGGAATTGTGAAAGCAGAATTGATTATAGCCTGATTAGCAGAAATAACTGACAGAATAGAAAAACTTGATTCTGTGGTGGCAAGTACATCAAAAGAAATAAAAGAGAGAAAAACTAATGCAAATAAGTAGAAATAAAGAGCTATCTAGAAGAGAAGCAAAAAGCAAAATGTATTGATCTTGAAGACAGGATATTTAGCAACAATTTAAGGATTATAGGTCTCATTATATATTATAATATATATAATGTTAATATATAAATCATTATATATTATATATAATTAAGGATTATATATCTCAGGAACACAAATAAAAAATCTAAACAGCATAATTTGAGTATTATGGCATGATCTTGAATAGCTTCATCAAAGTTTGAGTGTCTCACCTCCCAGAATCTAAGATGGATTATTTCTACTCTAGGAAAAGGGAAGGCTCTCTAGAGTTGATTAGTTGTTTTTTAATATGGACTCCAATAAGGCTTAACCAATAACTTTGTACTACTTTTGTACATAATTCCAGTTGACCTTCTTCAGTCATTCCTTATTCTATCTTAGACATAGAGTTGCCCGATCTTTAGGTCTCGGCCCTTCAGAGCCAGGGGAAATGGTTTAGTTCCCCTTCAATTGATAGGTTTTTTTTCTCCCCATAATGGTTTGGACAAGACTTTCCAGAAAAAGCTTGGGGGGGACCAAGAGGTGGAATTTTGGGGAGGTGTCTTGTTTCTCAACAGCACAGAGTACATGAAACTGTCTCTAACTATGGTAAATGTGAATTTACCTGAAAGGATTCCTTAGATAACTTGGTGGGCACCATAAATCCTTGGATAAAGGTGAGGGAGAATCCTTGCCTGACTTCCTCAAAAGAACAGGGAAACCCCTCAACAGAGATTTCTTTTTTTTTTTTTAAGCAATTGGGGTTAAGTAACTTGCTCAAGGTTACACGGCCAGTTATTTTGTGTGAGGGTTAAGAATCTGAGGCCAGAACTGATCCCAGGTCTCCTGACTCCAGGGCCGGTGCTCTTACACACTGCACCACTTGGCCACCCTGCAACAGAGATTTCTAAAGAAACTAAGATTTAGTGCAACACCTACCTCAATGGAATGGAGGCTCCCAAAGAGAAGGAAGTCTTGGCTGGTGATCTGGGGAACACTGACTGATTGGTGGTACAAAGTAAGTCTTGTAGGGGCAGCCAGGTGGCTCAGCGAGTAAGAGCACTGGCTCCAGTGTCAGGATGACCTGGGGATCAAATCCGGGCTCAGACACTTAGCACCACACCCAGAAATAATGGGCCATGTAACCCTGAGCAAGTTACTTAACCCCGATTGCTTTAAAAAAAAAAGTGAGTCTTGTTATCAACCCTAGTACCAGGAAAAGCTGAGGGTAATGACCTCTTAGCGACTTTACAACAGATAGCCCTGATCCATAACGAGAATCATTGACTGCATCATCATTTTCACTCTAGTCCTGACACTTCTAGTGCTGCTTCTACTTTCCATCACTGCTTTTCATCAGTGACCTACAAAACTGTGGTATCATCTGCCATACAGACAAAATCATTAAGATCCAAGACTTGGTGCTTTTAGAAAATGGAAGCAAAGCCTGCGCTTTCTGGTCTTCGTTTTTCCTTATATTCAGTCGCTCTATTCTATATTCTTTCAGGGGCCATTACATTACTTGTCTGTTTTTCCTTCTCTTTTTTTGTTTTGCTTTGCTTTTCTTTTCTTTTATTTACACTATACTTCTTCATGAGTTCTGCCTACACAAGATTTCTCACATACCTGAGGTCAAGGCTTTCCAGTAAAGGGTCCAGTACCACTTAAGTGGTATCTTGAACCTGAACTACCAGACCGGTCTGAATAAGGCCTGAACCAGAATAATACAAGATGTCTTCCTCTCACATTCCTTCCATCTTCTGATGCTAACTGAAACCTAGTTTTCTTCCTAAAAACATCATATTTCTTGGCGACCCATCTAAAGATGGCTGCCTCTTCTCCCATACTTCCTGATCCACAAGGATAGAAGAACTTGGCAAATCTGCTCCTTTGCTCCCTATTTCCACTTTTGGATTATTCAACTACTACCACTTTTATTCCTTAAAAGTTTATTCCATCCTGTCCAAATCCTTGGTGCTAATATCTATGAAGCTCCAAATCACTCCCCACCAATTTACTCAATACCTGCTCTATAATCTTATTATCCATCCGGAATCCTTTCCTCTTTGCATACTTTGGCTTCCTTGTTCCTCAGCTTCTTCAGCTCTGATTACCTCCATCTCCAATCTACTTCAAGCATGAACTCTAATAGTCATGTCATAGGCCTACCTCTGCCCAACCCCACCTTTGATTCAACTGAATTTGATCCAAGTGCCAAAAAGGAGTTTGAACCTTATTCAGGAGGCAGAAGCTGAAGACTTTTTAAACAGAGGAGTATCATGACTAGATGAATGACAATATGTGAGGAAGATTAGGCTAGTAACAATATAAAGAGTGTATTGGAGTGGGGAAGGAGTATAGACTAGATGAAAGGCGGATGGAGCCAGTTTCTCATAGAGGGTCACTTTGACCTGTAGTTTCAGGGACAAGGTTGTCAAGAACTGTGTGACCCAGATCTCTTAGAAGGAAAAAGAATACTGAGAAGTGGGAAGGAGAGAAGCAGGGCCTGGCTATATAAGCTTTCTCTCTCTCAAAATGGAAGGGAGGAAAAAATACAGAGGGAAATCACCTCTTTTCCCCTATACATTACATATGCAGGGCTACATTTTTTCCTTTTAATCTGTTTTATTGTCACTTTCCATTGTCCTTTCCCCCTCTTTTATAACAAAGAAGTTTAGTGAAGCAAAATAAATCACTATGTTGCCTGTGTCTGACAACATATGACTCATTCTTCGCCACTTCTCTGCTTTGAGGAAATGAGGCCTGTTTCACCTTTAGTCATATGAGACAACAACTGTGCACTGAATTGATCATAGTTCTGATGTCTTCTAAAGCTGTTTTCCTTCACATTTCTGTGCATGTCATAAAAATTATTTTCCTTATTCTGTTTACTTTGCTCTGCATCAGTTGATACAAATCTTCCCACATTTCTCTGAATTCTTCATATTCATAATTTCTTATGTAACAACATTCCATTACACTCATTCACTTATTTTTCTACATCCATTATCGCATTTGTTTCCCTCACAATACTCCATGAGGGGAGTAGAGCATGGATTGTCCTGATTTTGTAGAAGAATTTCAAAGGTAAACTTCTGAAAGATCTCTAATACATTGGATAGACCCTATGTGGAAGATCCATGAGAGAACATATTAAAACATTCAGAATGAGAAGACATTGATGGGCTGAAATCTACACTCGTGAAAAGAACTCAATTTTCAAGATCACCAGTAAGACACATTGAATTATGAAAGAATTTGCAGAAGAGCAAACTCCTCATCTCAGTGATTGAGCCCCAGGATGTTGTACAAACCCCACTCCTCATCCCAACTGCCCAGTCCCTTACTTTCATTCTCCTAAACCTTGGAGATAATCCCCACAATGTCCAACTCCAGATCTATATGCTCTTTTCTCTGTGCTCTCTGGAATGCAAGCTCCATGTTTAACAAACTTGTTTTCATCTTAAACCTTTCCTTTTTATTCCCTCCATCTGTCATTGATATTTATATTTCTTCCAAATGTGTTCTATCCCTGGTCACCCATTTCAGTACTAATATTGTCACTCAGAGCTTCAACTCACTAGTTGAGGTCGGGAAATTGAAATGCTTCTTACTCCCCTTTGCCATTTCCAAACTCTCCCTCTACCCCACCACTTGGCAACCTCTCCCTGTTTGAAGTTCATTCAATCCATATTTATCACCCAATCAAAATTCTAGCACCTATTATCTACCCATCACCAGTCTATTTTCCTTCCTTTGTCAGTCTAGCTCATAATCTTTCTTTCCACCCCAACTCCTGCCTTCACCCTAAGAAATTTCAACAGGGGCAGCTAGGTGGCGCAGTGAGTAAAGCACCGGCCCAGGAGTCAGGAGGACCCAAGTTCAGTTCTGACCTCAGACACTTCACACACACACACACACACACACACACACACACACAACTAGCAGTGTAACCTTGGGCAAATTACTCAACCCCAATTACCCTCCAAAAAGGCAAAAAAAAAAAAAAGATCGTTGGTAACCAGGGTGGTCAGGTGGCTCAGTGAGTAAAAGCACCAGCCCCAGAGTCGGGATGACCTGGGATCGAATCCAGGCTCAGATACTTAGCACCACACCCAGAAATAACTGTCTGTGTAACCTTGAGCAAATTACTTAACCCCAATTGCTTTAAAAAAAATAGAAAAGAAATTTCAACAAAAATGTTTATACTTCCTCAAATATCTTGATTTCTCAGACTTCAGTCTACTCAGTTCCAATGACCTACTTATACCTCAGTCACACAAAGAGATGGTCATAACAAATGGGTCACTTCCATGCTCATGAGCTCCTTTATCTCATCATAATCGCCTGTCATACATTTTCCCCTTTGCCTTACGATTTCTAACCCTATTCCTCATTCTCACTATGACATCTAATCCCTGTAACCCTCAATTCTTTCCCTGCACTGGCTACACTCTTCTCTCTTCTTCTTCTCACCCCCTTGGTAAAACAGTTAAATGGTAACTATCCTCAACACTTGAGTCTCTTTCCCCTTGTCCTATAACCAAGTGTGCCTTCATAACATCTTGCCATTCACCGCCTTCACTCCTATTCATGTGATACTAGAGAAAACCATGAAATCATACTACTGGGTCCACGACACATTGGTTACATAATCTCAGCGAGGCTCTCACTGCAGGAAGGCGACACTTTATATTTCCCTGCCGTTTAAACTTCTCACCCATCACATATACTAAACCCATCCCATCAGCTATTCCCAACTTCTTCATCCTCTCACAAATTTCCAATGACTGCCTGTCCCCAAACCATCACGGCTGAGAGCCTTCCCTCATACTTCATGGAAAAAATTGAGACCATTCACTGAGAGATCTCTCTTCTCCCCTCATAATTTCACGTTACACAGAGGTTTTCCCCCACTAGCTTACAGGATATGGCCAAGGTGCCTTGCCAAAGCAAGCCCCTTGGCATGAACATTTAATCCCATTCCATTTTGTCTTCTCCAGTAGATTGATCTTTCAATCATTCCTACTCTCTCACTTATCTCTCATCCTATCTACCAACTTTTCCTGTTGCCTACAAAACTTCTATGTCTCCTCTATCCTTGAAAAATTGTGACTTGATCCAATCATCACTGTCACCTATTGACCTGTATCTCTCCTCCCTTTCATATCTAAACTCCTTAAGAAGTTTATTTATAGGGGCAGCTAGATGGTGCAGAGAATAGAGCACCAGCTCTGGAGCCAAGAGGACCTGAATTCAAATCCAGCCTCAGACACTTAAAAAAAAAAACACAGCTAGCCTAGTGTGACCTTGGGCAAGTCACTTAACCCCAATTGCCCTCCAAAAAAAAGGAAATTTATTTATACTTTATGCCTTCGTTTCCTCTGCTCTTACTCCATTCTATACCTCTACAGTCTGACTCCTGACCCCATCATGCAACCAGAAGGATTGTCTCCAAAGTTATCAATGATCTATTAATGGCCCAGTCTAATGGGCTTTTCTGAATCCTCATCATGTTGACCTCTTTGCAGCCTGTGGCAATGCTGATCAGCCTCTCCTAGACAGTCTCATTTTTGTGACACCACTTTCTCCTACTTCTCCTGTGTTTATCAATGCCTTTTCAGCCCTCTTTGCTGGATCTTATCCACTAACCATGACTGTCTCCAAAGGATCTGGCCTGGGTTATCTTCTTTTCCACCATATTAGCTCTACTGGGGGTCTGATCAGCAACTATAGATTCAACTATTATCTCTATGCGGATGATATAAATCTACTCATACAATTCCAACTCCTCTCTTGAGGTTCCACATCACCATCTGCCTTGAACTGCATTCCTGAAGACATCTCAAATTCAACATACCCAAAATAGAACTTATTATCATTCCCCCACCCAACCTTCCCCTGTTATTATTGAAGGCACCCCCATTCTCCCAGTGACTTAGGCTCACAACCTAGGTGTCATTCTTGACTAATCACTCACTCTCATTCAGATATCTAATCTATTGTCTATTCTAGTAATTTCTACTTCCATAAAATCTCTCATTCTCCTCCCCATTCACATGAGTTCTACCCTAGTGCAAACTTTTATTGCCCCACAATTGGAATATTAACTCACCAATGGAAGAAGGGGGCCACGGGGGTGGAGAAGAGGGAGAAGGCAGTTAAGGTATGGTGGCAATGAACCTCCATTGGCTCCCTATTACCTCCAGAGTCAAATATAAAATCTTCTGTCTGGCTTTTAAACCCTTTACAACCTAAGTCCTTCCTGCCTTTCTAGTCTTCCTACAGTTGATTCCCTTCAAAGTAAGGTACTAGACCACCCAGTGTCACTGGCCCCCTTGTTGTTTCTTGAACAGGACGTTCCATCTTCCAACTCTAGATTGTCCTCCATGATTGGAACGCTATCCATGACTTCCTCTGTTACTTGAAGCTTTTCCAGCCTCTCCACTAACCCATTCACTCACCTGCTTCCACTGATAGTGCCTTTCTTCTGAAATGACCTTCCACGTACAATCCATATATCTCGTATCTATAATTTTTGTATTAGAAAATGAGCTCATTGAGGAAAGGAACTATATTTTTGCTTTTCTCTGTATTTTCAGTGCTTAGCACAATGTCTGGAACATAGTAAATGCTTAATAAATACTTGCTGACTGCTTTCCCCCAATAATCCCAAGGGGCTGGGTTATGGAATAAACAAGTGGTTAAAAAAGAAAACACTAGTTCTGGAGTCAGAGGACCTGGTTCAGATCCTTTCTCTGATTGACACCTGTTACTTGTGTGACCTTGAGCAAGTCATTTAACCTTCCTAGGCCTCAGTTTTCTTCTCTGTAAAAGAAAGGGGTTGAGCCAGATGGCCTCTGAGCCCACCTTTAGATCTGTGGAGTTATGAACCTAAGTCAGGGGACCTCACATACCTTTAGGACCTCTCCATCCCACATTCCCTATGAGTTATAAGAGCCAGAATGGAAAATTTAGAGGGAGACCAACTTAGAATAAAACTTGTTTTCCTCTGTGATAAGAATTATTGATATTCTTGCTAAGAGCAACTATAAGGAAACTATATGGCACAGTTTATAAGCATCCTGGACTTAGAATCAGGAAGACCTGTGTTCAAATATTGCCTCAGACACTTACTGGCTGTGTAGCCCTGAGCAAGCCATTCACCTTCCCTCAATCCCAGTTTCCTCATCTGTAAAATGAGAATAATAATACCGCCTCCTCACAGGATTGTTATGAGGATCAAATGAAATAGTATGTATGGCAAATTGTAACTATTATTATTATTACTATTATTTACAAGCAGAGAATAGAATGAACCATGCATCATTAGTCTGTATGCTTCAGAGACCTTCAACTTTGTTATTTCCGCTGAAGGAGAACAAGACTGCTGTCTACACCTGCTCTCTTAGTTTTCCCCTGTGGGTAAGTGTTTGAAGAGAGAGATACCCGAGGAAAAGCATGAGATTTTGAAGCAAAGGACCTAGCTAAGGGTCTAGATCCTGTGAGCATACCAAGCTGCCTGAATGGGGACCGAGCTAGTTGGGTAATTCAACTCATCCTCTCCCTCTCCTTTTCCTTCTCCTCTCCAGAGGAAGGTAAATTTTGGTGGCCAGAAGTTGCCCATTTAACTTGGGATTTACTGGCTAGATTCCTTCCTTCCTTCATTCCTTCCTAAAGAGGCCTATTCACTGAATGGGCATCACCTCACTCTCGGTGTTTACCTGCAAAGGCCTTAGCCTAAAAGGGCCAGGGTCTCCCACTGCATCCTGGATCATCTCCAGTCACCCTGATGAATATCTGGTCACTGGATCTGAAGGAGAAAGTGAGGCTAGTGACCTTGCACAGCCTTCCCTCACTCAAATCAAAGTCAACTGCAAGTCATGTCATCATTTCCCTGATGCCAGGGTTCTCTTCAAAAACGAAGGACAAACACAAGATTCTACTACTCACTACCTATGTGACCTTGGGCAAGTTGCTTAAACGATTTAGATCTCATTTGTAAGATGAAGGTGCTGAACTAGGAGGTCAAAAAGACACAATGGTGCAATGGAAAAGACGCTGATTGTGTCTTTTGTAATCCAAGGACTGTGGTTTAGCTCCCAACACTAGCCAGCACCAAGCCCAATCCCACCACTCACCACCTTTGTGACCTCCAACAAGTTACTTCACATCTCTGGTCCTCCATTTCCTCATCTATAAAATTAGGGGCTTGGTCTAGATGACCTTTAAAACCCTTTCCAGCTCTATGATTCTTTGATATGATATCTATGATTCTTTGACTAAATGATCTCTAAATTCCCGTCCAAGTCTAAAGTCATCCATTTGATGAAATGATTATGCCAATGAAGCAAAATAGAGATAGCTTATAAATTGACCCTTGGGAAAAGGGAGAATTCTTTCCTTTATTCCCATTTTGACCTGCCTGTTTCAAAGCCTTGGGGAACCCTTTCATTTTCCTCTTGCTAATAAGCCTCCTTCTTGTCCACTTCAGTCTTTGGGGACAGAAGTTAGAGGTCAATAGGAGGGAGATATCAAGGAAGTTACTGCTAAAAACAAAGACTTTCATCTCCTTTTGAGAAGAAAGGCTTGGAGGGGAAAGACGGGGCCATAGACTTTCACAGTTACAGAAACAAAGGAAAAAGGTTGACCCAGAGGAGGAGAAAAGAGTCTCCAAAATGACTGTAAAGATAATGGCATAAACACAGAGAGAAAGAGAAACACAATCACAATAGTGCACAGGAGGTCAGTCCAGGGGACACAGAAACTGAGGCCAGACCTCATTTCAGAGCAAAATTTCCAGAGTGGGAGTGAGTTCCAATGGTTAGCCCAAGAGCCTTTGGCAGCATCCTGCGCTAGAAGCAAGCAAGTTCTAGGTTTAGATCCCATCTCTGACACTTACTGTGTAACCCTGGGCAAAACATGTAACCTCTAGGAACCTGGATTTCCTCATCTGATTTTTTTTTTTTGAGGGGGGAAGGCAGGGCAATTGGGGCTAAGTGACTTGCCCAAGGTCATGTGGCTAATAAGTGTTAAGTGTCTGAGGCCAGATTTGAACTGATGTCCTCCTGACTCCATGGCCAGTGCTGTGCCACCTAGCTGCCCCTGAATTTCCTCATTTGAAGGAAGAAGGGCAATTTAATTGGGATGGCTTTGAATATATAAATTAGTTTAGGTTAAATTGTCATTCATTTTATTATATTGGCACTGCCTGCCCATGAACAATGAATATTTCTCCAATTATTTAAATCTGATTTTATTTTTATAAAATTTTTTTATAATTGTGCTTATATAGTTCCTGGGTTTGTTCCAGCAGGTATTTTATACTGTCTAGAGTTATTTTAAGTGGAATTAATTAATTAATTAGAAATAAAATAAATGTGGAATAGAAAAAAGAAGAGGTTGGACTAGGGTGGCCTCTCAGGTCCCTTCCAGATCTAAATCTATGTTCCCATCAATTCTTACATCCTCCAGAATCTCCACAACTCCCTACCCCCATCTGTCCTCAAATCCCTTCCTCTTCACTGCCTTAGCTCATTCAAAAGTCTTTCTCTCCTGGACATCACACAAATCTTTAAGGCTGAAGGGCTGACCATTCAACAGTCCTATTATAGAAGAGATTCCTATTCAGATATTGGACTGAATAACTTCTTAGATTTCTTCCAACTTTGAGATTCTATGAGGGAGTAAGAAAGGATTGGAGGATGTTCCAAGAATAGAAGGCGGGAATCCTTCAGTCATAGAAACCCCCAGCATTAGTCATCACCAAACAGCTGCTTAGGGAACAGAAGCTCCCCCCACCACAACTTCCTCATTTCTGACTCTGTGACCCTACCAACACCCCAGCCAACAGACTCAGCAACTTCATAAATTTTAGGACTAGCCTAACTCCTCATTTTATAGATGAGGAAATTAAGGTCTCAAGAGTCATTCATGACCACAAAGGAGTAAATGACTGATACAGGGTTTGAACTCAGGTCTTTTGACTCATAATCTAGGGTTTTCCTTACTATTTTAGGCTATCTTCCATTCCTAACACTTTGTTCTGAAATCCAAGCTTTTAGATTCTCAGGCCCACTTTCTTCCCTCAGGGTGATACTTTTATTTATTGATTGATTGATTGCCTTTTGGAGGGCAATTGGGGTTAAGTAACTTGGCCAAGGTTACATGGCTAGGTGTGAGTGTGTGTGTGTGTGTGTGTGTGTGTGTGTGTGTGTTAAGTGTCTGAGATCGAATCTGAACCCAGGTCCTCCTGACTCCAGGACTGGCGTTTTACTCACTGCGCCACCTAGCCACCCAGCAGGGTGATACTTTTAAAAAAGACCTTCTGAAAGTCATTTTGAGGGTCACTGTTTAAAAAGAACCATGGGAGAACAAAATGTTAGCGCTAGAAGACTTTAGCCAGTATCTGGACTAACCCAGATTCTTACAGAATTGGGAGAATTGAGTCCCAGAGAGATGAAAATACATGCCTAGGGTTGCATGATAATGGATGGGGCTTAAGGTCTAGATCTCTCTTGGCTGCCAATACAGGATTCTTCTCACAGCCTTACACTCTTTTTCTTTTAGCTAAGAACTGAGCTATTGGCTGGGGTAGAGGGAAGGGGGAGGGAAAGTCAGTAAAGGAACTGCGAGGGATACATGTGAACAATAAAAGTAAAAACAGCCATATAAAACACGTCACCACTTCATCATGGGGCAGTGCCTAGCCCAATATTCCTGCAGCACAGGAGACCCCACAGTAAGGATTACTTAGAGAGGTAACAAGGCTACAATTTGTAACCTGAGAAACATATAAAAATGTTCCAAAGCATTAGTCATCAACAACATCCTCACCCAGGGGAAGGGGGTGGGGCAGGAGCACATTCTGATTTGACCAGGGAGCATCTCCCTTCAGAGCCTAGCTCTGTGATCTGATCTGAGTAGTGAGTTAGAAGTGGGGAGGGAGGAGGAAGAAGAGAAGGAGAAGAAAGAAAAGGAATAGGAGAAAATGGAAGAGGAGGAGGAGGAGGTGGAGGAAGAGAAAGGAGGAGTGGGAAAAGTGGAAGGAAATGGAGAGGGGAAGTGGAAGAGGACAAAGAGGAGGAAGAGATGGAGAAGGAGAAGGAAAAAAGGAACTAGAGGAGGAAATAGAAGAGGAAGAAAATGGAGGAGAAGGAAGAGGAAAAGGAGAAGAAGCAGGAGATGGAGGAAGAAAGAAAAGGAGGAGGAAGAAAAGAAAAAGAAGGCAGAGAAAGAGGAAGAAGGTAGGGAAAGAGGAGGAGAAAGAAGATTAGAAGAAATGGAAAAGGAGGAGGAAGAAGAGAAAGAAATAGCAGAGAAGATGGAGGAAGAGGAGAAGAAGATGCAGTAGAAAGGAGGAGAAGATGAAGGGAGTGGAGGAGGAAAATAAGGAGAAAGTGGAGAAGAAAGAGGAGATGGAGGAAGAGGAGGAGGAGATGAAGGAGGAAGAGGAGATGGAAGAGAGATACAGTACCTTGCAGTCTATGGCTCTTTTTAAAAATTTTATTCATTGATTTTTAGTTTTCAACATTTGCTTTTATAAGATTTTGAGTTCTAAATCCCCCCCACCTCTATTCCCCCTCCCCAAGATGGTATGCAATATGATATAGGCTATACATGTATGATTATATTAAACATATTTCCACATTAGTCATATTATGAAAGAAGAATCAGAACAAAAGGGAAAAACCATGAGAAAGAAAAAACGGAGAACAACAAAATAGAAAACATTGTGCTTCTATCTGCATTTGAACTCCATAGTTCTTTCTCTGGATGTGGATAACATTTTCCATCATGGCTCTTTCTGAATTATCTTAGATCACTGCATTGCTCAAAAGAGCTAAGTCTAACAAAGCTGATCATCGCACAATGTTGCTGTTACTGTGTACAATGTTGTCCCGGTTCTGCTCACTTCACTCAGCATCAGTTCATGCAAGTTTTCCAGGTTTTTCTGAAGTCCACCTGCTCATCATTTCTTATAACAGAATAGTATTCCATTATATTCACACATTACAACTTGTTCACCTATTCCCCAATTGATGGATATCCTCTCAATTTCCAATTCTTTGAGTCTATGGCTCTTTGCACTACACCACCCTGTTAGGGAAAGATACAAGTCAAAGTCTGTACCAAGATAAAGCAGAAAAAAGGAAGAAAACATTAGACAAGATGACCTCTAAGATCCCTTCTCTAGAAGTCTAAGAAGCCCTAGGACATCTTAGTGTCTTCTTAGAGGACTTCAATTTGAAAGGCTGGAGGAAAATTTCCCTTGTGTGTTAACAGTTCTTTTTTTCTTGTGAATAAGGAGGGAGAGGGAAGAAATCTGCTTAGCTGAGTGACTAGGTAGGAATACGAGTGAAACATCAAATACTTCTACCAATCAAGAGTTGCCTTATTGACTGAGAACAAGCCTAGGATAGTAGAATTAGAATGTGCCATATTGGTAGGAAGATAGGTCATAGTATTTAGAGCTGAAAGGTACATTAGAGAACATCCTTCCTCATTTTAGGGATAAGATTTTCCCAAAGTCACACAGGTAGTGAGGAATGGAGCTAGGATTCAAATCCAGGTCATTTATCTTTAAATCTGGTATTGTTTCTGTGCCACTAATCTGTAACTCTAAGCCTAAAAGATCATGGGACAGAGCAGACCTGGAGAACTGTAGTTAGAATAGTTTAGAAAACTTAAGTTCATCCAGTTTGGACTGAATCGTTTTCTTTTAACATTCTGCTAATCATTTTCCCCTACGCTATTATTTCCCCTCCATGTCCTCCTCTTCTTTCTCTTCCTCCTCCTCCATCTTCTTCTCTACTTTCTCCTTATCTTCCTCCTCCTCTCCCTTTTTTCTCTTCCTCCTCCTCCATCTCCTTCTCTTCTTCCTCCTTTCTTCTCTTCTATTTCTTCCTCTACTTCATCCTCCTTTTCCATCTCTTCTTTATCTTCTTTCTTCACCTCTTTCTCTACCTTCTTCCCTTTCACTGCCTGTATTAGAGATTCTTAGTTCCATTATAAATTAAACCTAGCCAACACCCTCTCAGGCTCTACAGTGTGTGACAGTCAGGGACATCAGAATTAAGTGTTTTATTATAATAGTAGCAACAGCTAAAGAAGGGAGAATAAAACTAGGCATTTAATGTGATAGATTATTTAATCCAGAGAGCCAACAAAGCTCAGGAGCCCAGAAAGTCAAGGAAGATTGGCACCTCAGGATGGGACACAAGCCCATTATAACCACTCGTTGGGCATTCACAGACCAGAGTTTCAGAGCTGAACGGGAAGTTAGAGGATAACCCCCTGAGTTTGTAGATAAGAAAACTGAAGCCCAGAGAGGTTAAGTGACCCAGAAACTTTGGCTACAAATCCAGTGCCCTTTTCATTGTTCCATTCTTGTCCCTACTATCTCGTTCCTTGTTGGGCAGTCCCTCTACTGACCCTGAACAGTGAAGAAAACTAACATTTGGTTGCACCATTTCTTTCAAGTAAAGCAAGAAAAATTGTTCTATACTTCTACTAAGTAACTGTGATTTCAGAAGAGTGATCCCTGTGAGGAGCAGTGAGAGTCTGTAGAAAGAGCACCGCAGCTCACCCTAACCCCTTCAGCTGACTGGCTCCTGGCCTTTTGAAGGAAAAACAAACTATCTTGCTTGGGCCATTGAAGTTACCTTGACTGGCCCTGGGGTCAAAGACATATCATAGGAATCGACCACATATCCTAGCTCAGAAAACCTCATTTCACCAGAGGGTGACCACCCACCACAAGAGTAAAGACATCTTTTGGAAGAGATTTAGGGAACAGATTGATGGCAAGCTCTCCTCGATTTAAGCTCCATTTATATTTCCTTTCCATTCCTTCTTACCTTTTCTACACAACATTTTCCAGACAGCTTGTTCTACTCACTGTTCCCTGCATTAGCCTTTAATGGTCTGCCCCCTCTCATCTTCCTGTTCTTCAAGGTATAGTTCAAGGGCTACCTTCTCCAAGAAACCTTCCCATATTACTATAGCCCACAGTGATCTCTCCCTTCTCTGAGCTTCTCTAGTACTATCTCTGTTACCCACTCATTTTTTTATATTTGATTTTTATTTTTTTAGTTACATGTAAAACAAATGTAACTGAGAAAAAAATAAAATTAAAATTAAATGTAAATTTTTAGCAGATTTTGAGTTCTGAATTCTCTTTCTCCCTCTCCTCTCCCTGACTTGAAAAGGCAAGCAATTTGATATAGATTATACATGTGCAGTCATGCAAAACATTTCTGTATCAGTCATGGTGCAAAGAAAACAGAAACACAAAAAAGGGAAGAACAATAAAGTTTTTAAAAGCATGTTTCCATCTGTATTCAGATGCCATCAGATCTTTCTCTGAAGGTGGATATAAGTCCTACAGAAATGTTTTGCATCCGTGTATTGCTGAGAACAGCCATGTCAACAGTTGATCATTAGACGATACTGATGTTGCCGCGTACAATGCTCTCCCGGCTCTGATCATTTCACTTTGCTGCTCACCTACTTTCATACAATCATGTGCTACCTTCTCTCATCCTAGTTTCACAGCATCATAGATTTCGAATTATAAAAGGAAATTAGAGGACATCTAGTCTAATCCCCTCTTTTACAGATGAGGAAACTGAGTCTGATAAGTAAAGTGACTTTCCCAGGGTAGCAGAAAGAGTAAGAGGCAGAGACAAGATTGGAAAACAGGTTCTCTGCCTCCAACTCCAGCATGATTTACAGCGTATCCTATTTTTTCCTCAACTAGACTGAGTGTCCTTCAGGGGCATGCAGGGAGCACTTAAAAGATGCTTGAATAAATTAATAGACAGAGAAAAAGGAAACAAAGGGGGAAGAAAAGAGTAAGATGAGAGCTCTGAGCTCAGACACATAAAGAGCTCTGGTGATGGGATTCTACAGCATTAACAGAATATGGCAAAGTCCCAACCAAGCAGGGACAGTACAAGGAAAGGCTGATTCCTACATGCTTTGTGCAAGGACATTTTTGAGTAAATCTTTCATTCTAGCTGTCCTCAATAGAAGAGAAGTGCAACTTTCCTTGCCTTTCTGCTTGTAAGAGCCATGGGGCCAATGGGTACCACAACCTTCTTTCTCTTCCTAATCTAAGCCTGTAGTAATGAAACTATAGTCTAGAACTTTATCTACAACTCCTATACCTGCAATGACCTCCCAGAAGCATCATATGTAAAGCAGGAGATGATTTAGAACATCCCTGTCATTTTAAAAGTAGAGAAATGGATTCCCAGAGAGGTTAAAAGTTTTACTCCAGATCATCTGGAGACTAAGTAGCAGAGCTCGAACTTGATCCCAGGTCCTTTGACCCTGATCCAGTGTTCTTTCCTTATCCAAATCCTTCCCTTCTCTCAGGACCCATCTCAAGTGCCTTCTCCCTCAGGAATTCTTCCTGGTTACCCCAGTCTACACTGATCTTTATGGTAAAGTAGAATATCAGGTCTGAAGCCAGGAAGCCTCATTTCCTGAGTTCAGATCCAGTCTCACACACTTACTAGCTGTGTGACCCTGGCAAGTTATTTAACCCTGTTTACCTCAGTTTCCTCATCTGTAAAATGAACTGGAGAAGGAGATAATAAACTATTGCAGTATCTTTGCCAAGAAAACCCTAAATGGGTCAAGCAGAGGTGGACACAAATAAAACAAAACACACCGATCTTTCCTTCCTTTGAGTTCCCATAACATTTACGGTCTGTACAACTCTTTTGGCATTTTGGTTTCTTTTTTTCCATTTATATTCTAAAATAGAGAAGTAGCATGACTGGAAAGACAGGAAGGGACTGGAAATGATTTTAAGCTAAAGGTCAAGGATTTTGTATTTTACACCAGAAGCAATGGGAAATCATTGAAGGGCTGTGATATGACTAGTTCTTTGTTTCAGAAACATCATTTTAAGAAAATAAATTGCATTGATATATTTTGTTTTCACATCACTTACATTTCCCTGTATTCTTCCCCCTCCCAGACACCATCTCATATAACAAAGAATTAGGAATATCATTTTAATAGCTGTATGAAAGATAGATTTGAAAGGGCAGAGCCTGGAGGTGAGGAAACTAATCAAGAAACTATAGCAATAGTCCAGACAAGAGGTAATGAAGACCTGAACTAGGGTAGAGGCTATGTGAGCAGAAATATGGGAACAGATAAACATTGTGGAGGTAGGGTTGAGAAGATTTCGTTAACTGATTGGATGTGGTTAAGGGGGAGGCAGGGGCCAGTGTTTCTAATCCAAGTGACTGAAGGGATGGTAATGCCATCAACAGAAATGGGAAAGTTTTGAAGTAGGATAGGTTTGGGTAAAAATGTGGGCTCCATTTGTAGATGTTCTATCTGAGATGCTTTTTAGTTCAGACAATAGACATGTCCAACAGGCAGTTGGTAATATGGTAGTGGAGTCCAGAAGATAGAACAGGGCTGGATATATAGATACAGAAGTTATGCATATGGAGATACTAACTGAACACTTAGGAACTGAGGAGATCACTGAGAGAGATAGTCCAAAAAGGAGAAGAGAGAGGGCCCATGGCAGAGCCTTAGGTGATATGAACATGGAATAGGCAGGAAGAGGAGCGAGATTCAAGAAAGAAGACCTAGGAGTCGTCAGATAAGTGGAAGCAGAGGAGGAGAAAGTCACGTCAGGAAGGGCAAGGGAAGGGAATGTCCTAGAGCAGAGAGTGATCAAAAGTGTCCACAGCTCAAGAGATGCCCAAGAGGACAAAGACTGAGAAAGGGTCATCGAATTTGGCAGTTGGATCACTGACAACCTTGAAAGGAGAAGATTTAGTTAGTGGTGAGTGCAAAGCCAGATTACCGTCTGGGAAGTTCATGATAGGTGGTGAAATTAATGGGAAAAACATAGACAACTTTTTCTAGAAGCTTTATTGTAAAAGAGAAAAGAGATAGAGGATGATGGGCATGATAGGTTGAGGAAATGGCAAGGCCAAGTGAAGGTTTGTTTTTTTTTTTGGAGAGAGAGAATGATCCACTCATGTTTGTCTGTGGTAGACAGAGTCAATAAGATAAGAAATAGTGAAGCAAGTTTCAGAGTAGATAGGAGGGAGTAATATCAACAGCATAAATGAAGGGGCTTTCCTTGCCAAAAAAGAAGTGTCACGTCTTCATTAGAGACAAAGGAGGACAAAATGAGGGATGATTAAAAAGAAATTTTGAGGGGCAGCTAGGTGGTGCAGTGAATAGAGCACTGGCCCTGGAGTCAGGAGGACCTGAGTTCAAATCTGGCCTCAGACACTTAACACAAAACTGCCCTGCAGTGCCCCCTCCAAAAAACAAAAAAAAAAAAATTTTTTTTTTGAGGTTTTAAGTGAGAGAGAGAGAGAGAGAATCCAAGGGGTTTACAAAAACAAAAATTCCTTGTCCTCAAGGAGCTTACATTCTATTGGAGAAGTCAACACAACTGTTCAAAGGAAAAAGTCCCTCTAATAAAACCTACAACAATTTTTTAAAATGAACCTAAATTTCTTGTACCAAACTAGTAAGCTAAGCCTTTGGATTTTTCCCCCTCATTTTTTTTCCTGTACATTTGATCTAGAAATGAAAATTTTGCTTCTCAGGCTCTAGATTCATTATCTCCTAAAGGCACAGGTCAGATCTCTGACAGCTTGGAGGTCAGAAGAGCCCACTGGACCGCAGAGAAACACACCAGAGTGGGGGAGGGGCCGGAGGCAACTCAGAGATCCCGCTTCTGCAAGCTATAATTTACCAGCTCCATCTGTTGGGCCTCCCAGAAGCTCTCTCTGGACTCTATGCATTTCAAGGGTCCTCTTGTTAGAAAAGGTCAAAGAAAAAAAAATAAAGATAAATTTAAAAAAACCAAAAAAGAAAAGGTCAAAGAGTGAGCCTGGTCCTTTCATTTGAAAAGAACTTGAAAGAAAAGGAAAGGAGTTTATATTTTCAGCTCTAGCCATGATTAAGTGAAAATGTTAAGAAAGTTCCATGAAGTAACTTTTATCCACAATCAACCTCTGCTGGATTCTTCCAGTTCTAACAGTTAGGAGAACTTTAGGAGAAGATAAATCTTGGGAGAGATATGAAGGGCTGTAGCTCCGAATTCCCTGCCCTCACTCACTGTGCTACACCCAGTTCATGGGAAGAGAGGACAGGTTCCATTAATTTTCATAAAGATAAAAGTATCTCATTAGAAGAAGAGGGCCCTGTGCCTCCTAGGGAAGTTCTATTGTCCCCCGAACACACTCTTGTTAAGCAGGATGCAGGGATTTGTGCTCCAGACTTATCTTTAAAAGGTGTCTTAATTCTGAAGTGGTGTGATACAAAGGAAACAGCTTAGGAGAAGAAATTAGGGGAGGTGGATTTTAGTCTCATAGGATCATAACAGATCTGGAAAGTACCTTAGAGAGTGTATAGGCCTGGGCTTCTTAAGGGTTTTTGCATCATGGACCCTTTTGTCAGCCTGGTGTATCCTATGGACCCCTTCTCAGAATAATGCTTTTTAAATGCATGAAATAAAATACACAGGATTATAAAGAAAACCAATTATATTGAAATACAGTTGTCCAAATATATATATATATTGGACAAATATATATATATATTT
>NW_027185809.1:5699296-5814230 GCF_028583685.1 Petaurus breviceps papuanus
TTTAAGGTTTGAAAAATGCTTTACATACATAATCTCACTTGGTAGTACATTATCCCCATTTTACAGATGAAATGACTTGTCTACAGTTACACATCTTGTAAGTGCTAGAAGCTGGAATTTGAACGCTGGTATTCTTGTGTGAAGTACAGTATTCATATAGGACAAATCCCTTCTGCGGACTTTTTAAAACTACAAAGTTCCATAGGATTGTAGCTTTTATTATTCTGACTTCTCTGGCACATTTGTGAAGTGGGGAAGCCGCAGACAGAGGAGGAACACCAGAGGAGAAGCAGTCAGAAGCCACAGAAACTTTCACCTCTGTGAGGTCAGAGGTTCAAATCCAATCTGGGTCAGTGATCATAGACTAGTTGCCCTTGAGGCATGGTAACAGGGGAGTGATATGACTCTGGTCACAGAAGGATTCTTTCACTAAGAGACTCATAAGGGATATGGAGAGTAAGCTGATGGTCCTTTACCCCTCAAAGACGGGTCCCTTTAGGAACCCAGGGAACCCATTGAAATCTGTGTTCTTCTTGGCTCCGTTGAGATTAAGGTGGTTTTTTTCCTGACCAGTCTGAGAACTAATAAGCAACTAATCCTCTTTCCTGAAATTCAGGACTTTGTGTTGCTTTTCTACAATTCTCAGTCACACCTACTGAAGAACCTCAAACATTTTGGAGACCAGAGCAGTGATTCCCAGCTGAAATGACGTCCTCATGTCAGGACACAGAAAGCAGTACAAAAGCAAGAAGTCTGAACTGAGAATCGAGTCGTTTGCCATGAGACCCTGGGCAAGTCAAAACTCCTCTCTGGATCTGTTTTCCCTTTTGCTAAGATAAGTTTGGACCAGTTCTAACAGTCTGTGACTGTAATAGGAAAGGGAGTTAAGCAGAAGATGTTAATTGTTACTGAATTGAATGTCATTGAAGTGAACTGGAATTACACATTAAAAAACATTCATTAACTCAGCAAACATATATTAAGTACCTTGCTGTGGGCAGAGCACTTTGCCAGGTTGAACATTCATGTAAGTGTCCCCATAGTTTCCTATGTGAACTCTATCAACTCAACCCCTGCTCCCATTGTCACCATCTGGCTTCTTGTTTGTAGATCTCACACTAAAAGAATGTCCCAAAGCAACTTTGAAGCTGGTTTCTTGGCATTGTTGAGGGTTGGAATGGCAGTGGGTAGACTTTATTAACAAGCAGGTAGAAGGACAATTGAAGATGTAATGAATATAGAGAAGTGTGGAAAGATCCACCTGAACTGATACAAAGTGAAATAAGCACAGCTAGGAAAACAGTATATATAGGAGCCATAACATTGTGAATGGAAAGAACAACTACAAACACACATATCAAAAGTGAGCATTGCAAAATTATGGAGAACAAGACATTCCCATTCCATCCCTTTGCAGAAGTGGGAGGTTAAAAAGTGCTGCACATTACACATATTTTTAGACTTTTTTGATATATTGATCAGTTTTTTTTTTCCTCTTCTACATTTTATATAAGATGGTTCTCTGGGAGAGAAAAGGGAAAAGCTATTGAGGGAAATTATGATGACGTAAAAAAAAAGGACATGGGGCGGCCAGGTGGCGCAGTGAGTAAGAGCGTTGGCGGAAGACTCAGGATCGGTTCTGGCTTCAGATACTTGGCACCCACACAAAATAACTGGCTGTGTAACCTTGAGCAAGTTACTTAATCCCAATTGCTTGATAAAAAAAAGACATCAACAAAACATACTTAAAAATACAATTTCAAAACCTGAGAAAGTGTCAAAGTTCCCTGTAGGTAGGGAGATAAGAACAATCTGGGAGGTAATGCTGCTTCCTTTCCCTTCCTTAAAACCAACTATTTTCCAAAAGCCCTCCCTGACTGATCTGACCTAGCTGGGATCACTCCATTATCCTGCTGGTAAAAGGATACTTAGGTGATTTAGTGAAAACTGGACCCTGTCAGCATTTCTATTCTATAGCAATAATAATTTACATTTACTTAACACATTACGGTTTCCAAGGGGCAATGAGACATACTTTTAAAAGAGGGTTGGGTTTGGAAGAGACTAGAAAACCTGGGAGGGCAAGTTTTGCCTCTAATATATACACCAAATGACCATAGACAAGTCACTTAACCTCTTAAGGTTCCTAGGCAACTTCCTAAAATCCTAAGTGATAAACAGTTATTGACCTGCATCAGTAGGAGTTTCCAGGGAGCCCCCCCCCCCCACCATGCTAATAAAAACAGAAGACTAAATAAAACATTCCAAAGACTTTTCATATATATACTTGATCATCATAAGAACCCTCTGAGGGAGAGGGAATGAATTATTATTCCCATTTTAAAGATGAAGAAACTAACATGAAGAGTGGTTTAAATGACTTACTGAAAGTCTTCGAACTAGTAAGTACCTTTTGTCACTACACCACACTACATTGACTTTATGGGGTTGCTACTATCTTTCTCCTGATTAGATGGGTGTTGTCTCCCTGGACCCTCATCTAGGGTTCTGACTAGAGGCTCCTGTTTCTTTGATCTTCCCCTGTAGCCCTGTCTAGAGTTGGACACATGCTGCCTTCATCAGTTTTATAGCTCAAGGGTTTGAATTCATAGGATCATAAATTTAGAGCTAGAAAAGTCTTCGGAGTCATGGAATATTATTCCCCCTACCCTATTTTTCAAATAAAGAAGCAGAATCTTAGAATCATTTGTTGTCCAGGGTACACAATCAGTATCTGAGGTCGGATTTGAATTCAGGTCCTTTATATTCTAAACCCAGGGTTCTATCCACTAGCATGGCTCCTTAAATTCAGGCTCCCCCATCACAAAGGGTAAAGATATTTAATTGTTCTCTGAAATAAACTTATTATGGATGCCCTGAAAGGGTGAAATAAATTTATTATGGCCCTTCTCTGAGATTAAGTGGTGATGACTTGGGAATTCATTGCTGCCAGGCCTTTTCACATAGTCAAAGACACACAGAGTTTTCCTTCTCTGCCTTTCCCACTACCCACCTCCAACAAGCCTGCCAACAGCAAATATGTGCCTCTACACAACTTGGTTTAACTAAAAGGTTCTCTCTGTATACAAAATCCCCAAACAACATTCCCAGTTGATCTTTCCATCTTCACTAAAGTCCCGTTGGGCTTTTACTGAGCCTCTTTGGAAACCTTGAAGAAAGGAAGGGTAGAACCTTCCCAAATTCTGCTTCCTTCCTACATAGAAAAGAACATTTTTAGCTCTGGGGCAATGTGGGATTTTAAAATTCAACTTCATCAATAAATAAATCAATAAGCTTTTATTAAGTGTCTACTATGTGCCCAGCATCATTCTTTGTGCTGGTGATAAAGAGACAGAAGTGAAAGTCTCTCACCTCAAGGTGCTTATATTCTGTGGGGGAGATGACATGGACACATACCCTGAAAGTCCAAGCACCTCCCCTGCCCTCCCAGCTCAGCTGTTCGCTTCAGCAGAACCAATGCAGCTGTTTTCATGAACATCTGTGGAAGGGATACATGCAACATCTGGACTCCATGGTTCTGGGATCCTGGAAAGAGGGAGAGGTGAAGTGATACACCACATGTCTCCCACTCCCACTTCACCCCAATCCAGTTGCATCTGGAAGTATCATGGGAGCTCCTGGCATGCTATGAGCAAGCGACCTCTCTACCCTGGACCCGCAGGGCTAGGGGAAAAAAAGGGTAATCCTAAACTAGCAAAACAGCTCAGTACAAGTTTCCTAATGCTTGGGGCACTAGTTTGGGGATTGTAGGGCCAAGAGAGGACGGACTCCAGCTCTTACCTCTGAAGTCCTTCCCCACGCAGCTTCACAATTTTCTTCCGGGTTCCTGGGGGTCACTGAATGGAGCCCACCCTGCCACCTCCAAACCAGAACCTGGTATAACATCTGGATGTATAGTCCTCCCCTCCCCAATACCCCACTTCTCCTTAACACATCTGGTCAGCACCTCCAGGGATCTGAACCTGAAAGGGAGGGGTTCTGGGTTAGTGCCTAGGGACCAAACCTTTCTCAGTACTCTTTGATCTGAGGCCAGAACAAAAGGAGAGGGGTGCCCTGGGGCTGGGAGAGGGAGGCGTTGGCCCTTTCCGGTTTTGACTAGTGTTTTTAACTGTGAAACAGAGTCAAGGCACTTGATTTAATTCCTAAACTGGATATTCCCTCTCCCCAGTCAAACTATACAGGGGTCTGTTTACATTGGAGACAAAATGTGCATTTGAAATAAAAGGATTGAGCTTTTATGGAGGCAGATTGAAGTTTTTCTAGCCAGAGCATAGAAGATGGGAATGTATCGAGTGTAAATATAGGCACAAAGCACAAAGCGTAGACGCTCCACCCAACTGAAGTTTTCAGCCGCTATTTCAAAGAGAAGAATTAACAATACATAAAAATAATAATAGAAGTATGAGTCTGAAGAGCTGGAGGTACGGTAGTTTTAGAGATCATTCAGCTGAACGCCCTCATTTTTTTTGGTGGTTATTTTTTTTCACAGGTTGCCAAGAGTAAAGGAATTGTCACCTAACAGTCATCTGACTCCCCGTACTTTGCTAGGTTGGGCTTCAGACCAACTTCTTTCAGAGCACTAGTCGCCACTGGGATCATAGTTGAAGTGCAGAGCCCACTTCCACACCAGGAGTCATGAGAAGAGGTCTTTGGAAAATGAGGTCCAGGAAAAGGGAAGAGATTGTCACCACATGTGGCGATTGTCCCAGATTGCACCCACATCATAAAGTTGTATATGCCTCAAGTATGGTCCCCATTTTAAAGAAGAGACTGAGGCTCCGAGAGAACTAGACCTTCTGAGACGTTGGCATTCTGCACACCCCTCCCCCAGGTCCCACCTCTACACAGCACCTCTCTCGGGCCCTTTGCACACTCATACACCCACTCCCTTGGTTCCCTGTGTGGGAAGAACAAATGGGGACCAGAGCTGCAGAAGTCGCTTCTAGGGAGACTTTTCCAGGGATTCTGATGCTTATTTTTATTTTTGATGATAATGTAAGTGGAGGAGGAAGCACATTCCTAATTCTCCTTTTCCCCCGTGTACTCCTTAACTTGGTTTGAACCCTCGCTGCCAAGCCAAGCATGGTGCAGGGAAAGGATGCTCCTGTCTAGCAAGCTTTCACGCTTTCCTCTCAAACGCTCGTCCGCGTCGCGGGTCTGTGTCCGGCCCTAGGCTGGGGGAGGTCCAGGGTCACTGCCCAGGCGTGTATCACCCAGAGCTTGGGGAAGGCTGAGGGGAGCAAGGCCAGACCCTAAACCCACGCCCCGGCGCTGGCGGGTTTCTTTAAATAGAAACCTATACTTTGCTCCTCACTCGCCCAGGGCGAAGGAAGCCGGGACTAAGCTTTTATGAAGGTTTAAATGCAAATGGACGGATGAGTGACTGCGAGGCAGCCAACATCAAAGGCTCCCCAGAGTCTCCGCATTCATGAGCCTCTTTGTTTCCCCCGGCGAGATTACAACAGGTTTCCTCTCTCAGCCAGGGTTTTATCTCTGTTCTGGCGAGCGCTAAATCTCCGGGCCAGCTTTTCACCAGCAAACTCTGTGTAGCAGCTCCCATGAGCCCAGGCCCTAGGCACCCACCCAAGGTCACACACACACACACACACGCACACGCACGCACACTCAGAGTCCCAGAGCGCTAGGGTTGGTGGCTTTGGGGCTGCTGCCTCCAGCCGTACTGGGGCAACAGGCGACCCGGCAAGTACTGCCTAGCGGTCTATGAAGCCTCTTGTCCCCGCCAGCGTCTCGAGAACTCCGGGACCTAAGCCTTGGTATGTATCCTTGCGGGCACAGGCGGTGCGAGGTAACTGGGAGGGAAAAGGTGCCTCGAATGTGCTAATTCCCACGTTCCGAGGTCGGGGAGCAGCTAGGAGACCCGAGCACTTTCTGATGGCCGGAGAGGTGGAGCGCAGCGGGGACTGGCCGGAGCCGATCCCTGGCGGGGCTACCGGACCGAAGTCCCCCGTAGATCTCTAGAGAACCCCTCCCCCGCTCCGAGCTGTGACTCCCGGGGGCCCTGGATCCCACAGAATCACTGGGATGCTAAAGACCTTTTCGCAGCCCCTCGGTTCTGCAGGCACGCGCGCGCACACACACACACACACACACACACACACTCTCCGTGCTCATGACCCCCAAGCACAGTGTCTGTCTCTCTCACGCAGACGCTCAGGCACACACAGACAGAGAAGCCCTTCATGCAGCCTTTCACTGCCTCCCCCACCCACCTTCCTTCCCGTCCCTTGTCCAGGCAGTCTCCCCCCTCATCCCCTTCCATCCTCCCGACCTGGTGACCCCGGGAGTGGGGAAAACTCTCCCGGAATCTGTAGGAGGAGAGGGGGGCACTCAGCTAGGGCCGAGCTTGCCTCCAGAGACGGTCCCCCTTCCCTCCTCTGCACACCTCCCCATACACACCCCCTCCCCGTCTCTCCACCACCTTCGGGAGCAGACGCCAGGGAGCGCTGGCCCTTTAAGGCCACTCCTCCTTTCCGCCTTCTTGGAGTTAGTGTCCGGGGCCCTGGCCCCGCCCCTTCCCCTCGCGCCCCGCCCCGCCTCTGTCAATCATCGGCGGCGCCTTTGATGTCTGGAGCCCTGCGCTCTCCGGGAGCTCCGGCTGCACTCCGAGCCGCCCGCGCCTCCAGCGGCTGCTGCGCCTCCAGCCTCCCCGAGCCTCCCGCTGGCTCGCTCACAGAGACCCCCCCTTCTAGCCTTACCCTCCCCCAGCCCCGGGGAAGCCGGGCGCCGGCGCGGGCTGGACACGGGTCAACCTCAGCCCTCCCGGGCAGAGGCGCGGAGAAAGGACCCCCCGAGGCCCCGAGGGCGCCCCCAAGTTATTCCCCCGCAGCTGCGAGTGGAAAAGTGAACCCCCGCGGAAGGAGAGCGGGAGCGAGAGCCCCGCGGCCCCGGCCGGACCATGCCCCAGCTGGGCGGAGGCGGAGGCGGCGGCGGCGGCAGCGGGGACGACCTGGGCGCCACGGACGAGATGCTGGCCTTTAAGGATGAGGGCGAGCAGGAGGAGAAGATTCCCCAGGGCGGCTTCCCCGAGCGCGATCTGGCGGACCTCAAGTCCTCGCTGGTCAACGAGTCCGAAGGCGCCGGCGGGAGCGGCCCGGGCCAGACAGAGGTGAGGGGGCAGCCGAGGCGGGGGCAGCCGGGAGCAGGGGGCAGCCGAGGCGGGGGCAGCCGGGAGCAGGGGGCAGCCGGGAGCGCAGGGCGGGAGCCGCGGGGGCTACCCGGAGCAGGGGGGAGCCGAGTGGCCACAGCGAGCGCGTCCCGCGCCTCCTGAGCAGGGCTGGGGGCTCCCTTCTTGCTCTGGAGTCTTTCCCCGCCTTCTCTGACCTGGCCCGGTTCTCCAGCCCTCCCCAGAGCTCTTGTTCTCCTTGGCTCCCTCAGTGCCGGCCGCCGTCTCTGCCCTTCAGTCTCACATACATGTATCAGTTTATTTTTCCTGCTCTTTCCCTCTCTCTCCCTCTGTCTCCGTCCCTTTTCCTCTGTTCTTTTCTCTGTATCTCTCTTTCTCTCGGTGACTGTCCCTCTCTCTGTCTGCCCCCTCCTCTCTCTCAGGCGCTCCGGAGAACCCAGAACTCCCAGAGGCTGTACCAGGACAAACTCTCAGATGCCTTGGAAGAAGGTGAGTATGGGGACCGTTCAGGCCCACCCACTGACTTTCAACTTAATGCCACCATCAGCAGCAGCAGCACTTCAGGGCCCCTGGGAGGGGGCGGGGAGAGCAGTGTCTCCTTCCCCCCAAATCAAAGTGGAGAGTTGACAGAGAGGCTTAGATGGGGGCCTTTTGGGGGCGGGCTTTAAAACCTCAGGGCACCCCCCCCCTCGACCGAGTCATTTCCTGTCCACTGACCTTTCTTAAGAATAAACAGACCCACTCCCCCCCAACCTCCACCCCAGGTGACTGAAACGCTGAGGTGCTTGGGGGTGGGGGGGAATTGGGAACAGTAGCTGGCCAGGGAGGTGATTGGGGATGGGCGATCACTTGGGGATTCAAGGCTGTGGAATTGGGTGATTTCGCAAGGTCCCTAAGACAGACACCTTATCCCTGGCCGAGCTCCCCTCCCATATTTCTGTTTCCACTGACTCCACACACGCCTGGAACCCCGCATGACCGCTTCTTTAAAAAAAAAAAATTATCTTAAGAAAAGCAGAAAGATTCCCTTCTTCTCCCTCTCCCCCTGAACACTTCCAGAGGGGCAGTGTGTCTTACAGCCTCTGGTTTCTCAGGCCTCAAGGCCCAGGACGGCAGCGGCGTCGGGATGTACAAAGAATCTGTGTATTCGGGCTACAATCTTCTGGTGCACTACCAAGCCAACGGAGTGAGTGCAGGAGCCGGAGCCGGAGCCGGGAGTGCGGCCGGAGCAGTCTCTGGGGCTGGGCAGCCCCTGGTAAGTCTTGCCTCAGTTTATCTCCTCTCCTCACCCTGCCTACCGCTTCGGGGCTCTTTGGCCCTAACTGTATGCTGACAGGTGGAGAACACTTGCTCACCTAAAGGGGAAAAAAGCTTCTAGAGAAAGTCCTGAGCTTCAGCCTGGCTAGGAGCTTGATGTACTTCCCAACTTTCTGTGGGCTTCCTCAAACTGTTTTCAGCAGGGGATCCATGGAGACAAGGGGCAGAAGGGAAAATTGGACCTCCAAACAACTGTTCCTTTCCATCCAGGCATACAGCTTTCTGTACAGGGGACAGAATTCTGGGTTTGTCCAGTGCCTTCTTGTTTTTAGGAGCCGTCTCCCATCACCCAGGCCCTATTTCTAGTGAAACCACTGGGGCTAAACAAGTCAGAGAACTTTACCTCAGTTCCAAAGTCAGAATCTATCTAACTCTGAAGGTTTGAGCAGGGCTGAGGGGTTGTGCCAACCTAGGTGATTAAAAATTCCGATTAAAGAATTCTTTCCTAGTTGCACACAGAAGGACCAGAATTAAAACTGGGAGTTACTTCTATCATTTCTGAAACTAAAAAGGCTTTATAAATTACAATTTATAGGCTTTGGGGAATTTTGCATTCTGGGAAACTTGGCTTTCCAATGGGGTCACTTTTGTTAAATTTGGAGAGTGGGGGCTGGAGGAGGATGGGAGCAGTTCTGCTCTATCTGTGCTGGCATTAGTACTTAAAAGTGGAATCTTTGAATTGAGTATGCTTCAGAGATGTGCAAAACAGCAGGGTTAGAGCCAGGTCTGCTAGGAGCTCCGCTATTATGGCAGAAGGCCTCTGCCAAGAACATACCCTTTTCCCTCAGTGTTAGGGTACCCAGGCTAGGCCAGCTGCCTGCTCTGTTTGGGGGCACCTGGGAAATAGACCATATATGCCCAGCCAGTAAGGTGTGTGTGTGTTGTGTGTGTGAGCACGTGCATGTGTATATCTGTGTCTTGTGAGAGATCCTTCTGAAAGAAATTTCATTCTCCTTGCCTTCCATTGTTGTTCATTAGTTGGTACCTAGACTTTTTTGTGGATGGCTCCCATTCTCTAATCCCCATGTTGTATCTAGGAATTGGAATCTGTATATGTGGGTCTCCTGTGCTAAAATGGATTGGACAAATCTGTTTGATACTTTTAAGGTCGTTGGTGTGCTCTGAAGTGGAATAGTTCTACTGTAAAGTATCTGAATACTTACTACTCTTTTGACTTGGGACAAGTTACTTGGGTCTCAGTTTTCTCATTTGCAAAAGGAGGGGGGTTGGACTAGAAGATTTCTCTTAAGTGTTTTCCAACTCTTCACCTTGTGAACTCATATGTGTGTAGACATGAGTTCATCTTGGCATAATGTATGTATTCCTGCAAATTGTATATAAATTGAATTTTCATAAATCGATTCCTGTTTATAATGTACCAAGGAAGCTTATAACTTAAAGGAATTTGGCAGCAAGTCCTTTAATAACTAAGAATTATCTCCTAATTTTTGGACATTTAGATCTCCATAGACCTTGTTTTCTTTTGTTTTTGTTTTTTTCTTTTTGCCTTTTGGAGGGCAATTGGGGTTAAGTAATTTGCCCAAGGTTACATGACTAGTTTTTTTTGTGTGAGTGTGAAGTGTCTGAGGCCAGAACCGAACTCAGGTCCTCCTGACTCTGGGGCCTGTGCTGTACGCACTGCACCACCGAGCCGCCCAAGACCTTGTTTTCTTAAAGGGGGTGTCTGCCCAATTGTCACATAGTACAATAAAATCTCATTAATTCAGACTTGGAATTAGTCATCATTCAGAGCTTGGTGTGACTTTCACCCTTCTTTACCCCAGATAGTACAGTATCTTCAGAGAGAAATGTCAGTCAACAAGCATTTATTTTTAAATAGGAAAAAAAATTATCTTTACTCTCAAGGATCTTAGTCTGATGAGGGAAAGATATGCAAACAGCTATGTACAAATGAAGCATATAAAATTCAGGACGCACTGAAGATCAGCAACAGGGAAAAGGCACTAGCTTTAGGAGGGATGGGAAAAGACTTTTTTGTAAAAGATGAAATCTTAGCTGGGACATGAAGGAAGCCACAGAGGTTAGGAGACAGAGATGAAGAGGGAGAGAATTCCAGGCATGGGGGACAGTCAGTGAAAATGTCCCAAACTGGGAAATGGAGTGTCTTGTGTGAGAAGCAGCAAGGAAGCCAATGTTACCAGATCACAGAGTATGGGGTGGAGGGAGTATAGTATAGTATACTGTGTAAAAAGATTGGGAAGATAGGAGGGAGCCAGATTATAGAGGGCTTTGAAAATCAGAGGATTTTATATGTGATCCTGAAGGAATTGATAGTGTGACTAAAGTTATGGCAAAGAGTGTTTAAACTGTTATCATCTCAATCCAGAGAACTACCAATGGTGGTTATGCATAAAGTCAGCCTTCTGCTAGCTGAAACAAGGACAAAAACGGAACAGTCAAACAGTCAAAGTCAAAGCCCTCACAGAACTTGCTTTCTTCTGGGTAGATGTTACACATACAAGAGTTAATGAAAAGTATATATAAAGCAACAATGTGTGTAATAGAAACACAAGTTAATAGAAAGTTTTTACAAAGAGACAGTCTGTGTAATAGATAGAAACAGCCTCAAGTTAGCCCTGGAATCAAGCCTACCTCTTACCCAAACTGGCCGTCATTTAACCTTTTGGTGGTCAGGGCAACTCTTAGAGACCCCCAGGTGCAAAGCGGGTGTTTAGTGTACACTATTCAGAATTTCCTCACTGGAAGTTCCTTATGCCAATGAAACTACAGGTCCCTACCCCTCCTCCCCCATACAAAGTAATCTGGAGAAGAACACTATCTGTTTATAAATTATAGATTACTATTTTCTAGTGCTTAAGCAGCCAGCAATAAGAGTATCCTAGTTTGAGCTAAATATAATGGAAAGAATCTTATGTTTCTATACATAACTGTATGTGTATGTATATTACACACTACATCGATATGTTTATTTGTACATAGACGCTCTAGCCTGTTCAGGCTGCTAGGTGGCGCAGTGGTTAGAGTGCTGGGCCTGGAGTCTAGAAGACCTGAGTTCAAATGTAGCCTCAGATACCCTCTAACTGTGTGATTCTGGGCAAGTCACTTAACCCTGTTTGTCTTAGTTTCATCATCTGTAAAGTAAGTTGGAGAAAGAAATGGATCTTTACCAAGAAAACCCCAAAAGAGGTCAGGAAGAGTCAGACACAACTGAAACTGAACAACAGACTGTTCCCTAGTTTCCCCTCTGCCTCCACACTATCCCAGTAAGTAAAATATTTGTGTAAATATAGATGTAGAATGAGGGAAGGTATGTGAAAATCTTGTGTACCATACAATTTCAAGAAAACATCATTATCACAATGCTAACTTAAGTGTTGATTATTTTTTCTTAAAAAGAATACCTAAATCAGAATAATTTCTGACTTCCTAATGGAAGTCAGGAGCCTGGGCTTCTCATCCTTGATCCATCAGTCCATTGTATAACCTTGGGTAGGTCTAACTCTGGGCCTTTATTTCCCCATTTGTAAAAATACAATTGACTCTTTGGGGGAAGCTAGGTGGGACGGTGGAGAGTACCAGGTCTGGAGTCAGTAGTGCCAGGGTTCAAATCTGACCAGACACTCACTGTCTGTATCACCCCAGGCAAAGTGATTTAACAGCTGCCTGCATAAAACTGGAGAAAGAAATGACAAACTACTCCAGTATTTTTGCCAAGAAAACCCCATAGATAGTATGGTCCACAGGATCACAAAGAGTCAGACACAATTGAACAACAACAAAAAAAGACTTTTAATCGCTACTCACTTGAATGTTATATATTCTATAATTCTATGAAAGATGAATGACTTCATCTGAAACCTAGCCATGAATATTAAAGCTATGATTTAGAAAAGCTGTTGAAAACCTCTAGTACATTAGATAGATCATTTAAAGAGGACCTATGGAAGAACATGAAAAGAAGGTAGTGTGTTCTATACTTGAAAGAGTGCTGGACCTAGAGTCAGGCGAAACCTTGCTTCAGATCCTGTCTCTAATCAGGTGAGATCATGGGCAAATCACTCAATCTCTCTGAGTCTGTTTTGTAACCCGTAAAACAAGGAATCAATAATAGGCAGAACTATGCAGAGACAAATAAGATAACATGTGAAATGCTTTATAAACTTTAAAGAGCTATATAATATCTGAAATTATCGTAAGAACCAAAGGATGAGAAGAGTTGTGATCGAGCCGCTAGGACTGCCAAAATTGACGAGATGCGGGTCTACCCCAGTTCTTAAGTCAAGACCCCTGAAAGGATTAGATTGGAACACTGAGTAGCAACCACGCTTCTATGTCCTCCCCACAGCTGAGGATGACAAGCAGAGCTTGCTACTAGCCTTTAGGAAGGAATGTCATTCTTGACTCTGCAGTCAGAGTGCAATCATAAGATCATAGATTTAGAGCCAGACTGACCCCAGGGGTCGTCTAGTCCAACCTCTTAATTTTATAGATGATAACATTGAGGTCCAGCAAAGTTAAGAGATTCACTCAAGGTGTTCTTGTTGTTGTCCTGCCATGGCTGACTCTTCATGACCCAGACTAGGGTTTTCTTGGCCTCCTCCAGTTCATTTTACAGGTAAGGAAACCAAGGCAAACAGGGTTAAGTGACTTACCCAGGGTTACCCAGCTACTAAATATCTGAGGCTAGATTTGAACTCAGGTCCTCCTGACTCCAGGGCTGGTGCTCTGTATTCACTGTGCTACCTAGCCGCCCCATGAGATAATATTTGTAAAGCATGGCACCTGGCACATAATAGGCATTATATGAATATTTATTCCCTCCCCTCCCAATAAGACAGGGAATTCAGGATCAAGTTGGTTTTTTTCATATCATTTTAGCCTCATCAGGTACTGTGAGGTAGGCTTATAGAAAATAACTAGCCCAGACAAGTTACCATCTCTTGACATTTTTCTCCCTGGCTGTGACCTGGGAGGGGAGCTAGGACTGGCAAAGATCATTGGCATTCTGGTCAGTGTGGCATGCTGATCTGGTACAAAGGAAAACCTTCCCATTTATCCGCAGGGCATCCTCACAAATCCTCCTTCTAATCAAGGTATCTGGAGACAATAGATGGAGACTGAACTGAAGGATGTGAGCTCTCCACACACCTTATTTGCTATAGGGAAACTTAGCGCTTTATACTAAAAGTACATTTCTTGATGTTTGGAGGGTGACCACAGCTGATAGAGGCCTCAAATTCACCAAATATTCTGGGTGGTTGTAATCTGCTGAAAAGACAAGATACTCAATTGTCTGATTTCAGGGAATACCTCATATCTGTCTATTAGATTTTCTCTGACTCAGTTTCAATCTCTCCCTGTCTACCAACTCTTTCCTGATTGCTTGCAAACATGCTCAGGTCTACCCCATTCATTAAAAAAAGAAAAAAACCTTTCACTCAACTTTGCAGTACCCTGATGCTAACATCTATATCTCTTTTCCCTTTTCATGCCAGACTTATGGAAAAAATCCTCTATATTCACCCTTCTCTTCCTCATCCACAACTTGATTCTCAACCACTTATAATCTGCTTCCTACTTACTGAAACTGTCCACTTCAGTATGACCAAAATCTGTTTTTAAATAAACTTTTATTGCTATATTTTATTTTTTGATAGAATGAGAAATCCCTCTCCCTCCCCCTTCCAGATGGTCATACCATATAACAATATCTTAAAATAAAAATTAGAGGAAAAATCAACAAAATCTAACAATAAATCAAAAAGGTTCGAAAATATATGTAGTGTACTCTATCTGTGGACCTCCCACTTCCATGAAGGATTGAGTTAGTGATGTCTTCTTACTTCTCTTCTTAGGTACCATGCTCACTCTTTGCTGTCTTTCAGCATTCACTTTTGCTGATTTTTACTGTGTTTTTTTCCATTTACATAGTTCTAGTCACTATGTATGCTGTCTTCTTGGCTCTGTTTATTTCAGTTTGCATCAGTTCATGTAAGTATTTCCATGCTTCTCAGTATGCATTGTATTTTTCATGTCTTACACTGTAATAATATTCCATTACATTCATGTACTACAATTTGTTTTTGTTTCCAAGTCTTTGCTACCATAAAAAGTGTTACTATAAATATTTTGATGTGCAAGGAGACTTTCTTATTATCAATAATCTGGAAGGATAAATCTAGTAGTAGTGCAGTCTCTGGATCAAAGGATATTGGCATCTTAGTAATTTTATTTGCATAATTCTAATTTGCTTTCCAGAATTGTTGTACTTATTAATAGTTCTTCCAACCTCAGAGTTGTTTTGATGTACCTTTCTCTCACTCTTAGTGATTTGGAACATTCTTTCACGTAGGTGTTAATAGTTAAAATTCTTCTTTGGAAAATGTTTGTTCATCATCCTTTGACCCCTTATTTATTGGGAATGGCTTTTAGTACTAAATATATTTGTTAGTTGTCTATGTATTTTTGATACTAAAACTTTATATGAAAAATGTGAAACAAAGATTTTTTTCCATTCAATTATTTTCTTCTTAACCTTTTGTTTGTTCAGAAGCTTTCAGATTTCTCATAGTCAAGATTACCAGTTTTATCTTTTATAATTGACTTTATCCCTTGTTTGATTAAAAATACATCTCCTACCCATAGCTGTAAAAGATATATGATCTGCTTCTTTTCTAATTTTTTATGGTATGATTTTTAATATCATGGCTATGTATACATTTAGACTTTATTGTAGAATATTACTTTAGATGTTGGTCTAAAGCCTAATTTTGTCACACTATTTTCTAGTTTTCCTAGCAGTTTTTATCATATAGAGTTCTTTCCTAAGTAATTTATGTTTCCCAGTTTATTGAATACTGGGTTATTGAGGATCATTTTTTCTGATTCTCCCTTGTCTCTGTTCTTCAACCAATACCAAATGGTTTTGATGCCTACTGTTTTGTAATATAGTTTGGAGTCTGGAAGTCCTATTCCCCTTCATTTCTACCTTTTTCATTATTTCCCTTGATATTCAGAATATTTTGTTTCTCCAAAAGAATCTTATTACTATTTTCTTAGCAAGCTTTGTAAAGTTTCCCTTTGATAGTTTGATTGTTATAGCATTAAAACTGCAAATTAACTTTGATAGTTTTGATATTATTATATTGGTATAGTCCAACTAGGAACACTGTTTTTGGTGTTTTGGATTTGGTTTAATATCGATATTGTTTATGATGATAAAAAGTCCCAGCATTCCCATACTTTGTAGGGTTTTTAACATAAATGAGTGTTGTACTTTGTCAAAGACTTTTTTTTTCTACATCTGTTGAGATAATTCTGTGGTTCTGTATGCTAGGTTTTTTTAGCTCAAGTTAAATTGATTATATTGATTATTTCCCTAACGTTGAACCAGCCTTGCATCTTTCATATTCAAATTGAACTGGGCATAGTGTTGTTTTTGTTTTATTCAGGTATTTTGGTCATTTCTGATTGGGCATGGTGGTACATGCTTATAATTCCTACTACTGAGGAAGTTAAGTCTGGTGGATTGTTTGATTTCACGTAGCAGAGCTAAAACTGCTCGGGTGTCCACACTAATTCCCACAACCAATATAGTGAGCCCCCTTTGAAGTGGAGAGCCATAAGGGTACCTTAGGATGGTGAACTGGTCCCACTTGGGAGAAACTGAGATCCAGTCTCAATCATTTGATCCAACTGATCAGTCTTGGCCATAATGATAAGACACAGGGTAAAATGTAGTGTTTATATGGTAAGTACAAATACAATGCTGTAGGAGTTTGGAGAATCTTCTCAGATTCTTGTGAGAAAAAGGCAGCTTCATGGGAAAGGCAGGGCTTAAGCTGGGGAGGGATCTTCAAGGGAGGATAGATTTGGACAGACAGAAATGAGGGAAAGAAAACAACAGAAGAAGTTGTTAGTCAGTTAAACATAGCTTTACTTCATCATATTCCCACAACTTAAAAAAAAGAAACATGATTTATATAATCTATAACATTTCAAGAATGTCTTCATTTCCTTGGCTACAAAGAGCTTTGAAGAATTTAGCTTTATATTCAGTTGGATGTTACTTTATGGTCTAAGAAGAAGCATTCAAACTTGTTTCATACAAACTCCCAGCTAGTCAAGTCAAGTCAACAAGCATTTATTAAGCTCTCACTATGTTCTAGAAACTATGCTGATCTCTAGGGTTACAAAGAAAGTGGGGGGGGAGTAATTCTTGCCTTAAAGGAGCTCATTCTTATGGGGAAGACAATATGCAAATAGCTAGATATACACAAGTTATATTCATAGTGACTAGGAATGAGAGGAGAAGGCACTAACAGTGTGAGGGAGACAGAAAAAGTCTCAGAAGGTGGACTTGGAGATGATACTTGAAGGAAGCCAAGGAAAAATTGAGGTGAAGAGAGAGAACATTCTAGGCATGGGGACAGCCAACGCACAGGCAAAGGAGAAGGGAGATGGAGTGTCATGTATAGCAGAGCAATCACTCTACAGTCATCGTATGCAAAGTCAAACAATGTCCCCAGGTGGCATTGGAGACTTGTAGGAGGTGGCGCTGGGAAGGTGAGCTAAAAGAGTAAGGCCAAGAGCTTTTATAGGTGACATTGCAAGCTCAGATAAGTCTCTACCCCAGACTACCTGGATCTTGGAAATGGACATTTATAATGGAAATTCTAGGAAACTCCTTTGTGGGATCCGCCTGGTTAACTAGGACTTACTCTGCAACGCCTAAATCACCCATCTTCATCCAGTGCTTATGGACAGGAGACATGAATATTTTTCTTTTCCATTCAGCACAATTGCCTCTTTCCTTGAATGAGTAGGTTGGGCAACTTTTTGAGCTTAAAAAAAATTGAAATGCAAAACATATTATATTGAACATGATGTTAGTAACCAAGATAACGAGGATATAACCCATAGATGTTTATCAGAGTTTTCCAAGATGAAGGAAGGGGTCTCTGGCCTCCCAGGGAGAACTTTTATCTTGTTCCAAACCTTCAGACTGACGTTTGCTTCCCATCTTAAATGGCTGAAAACTGAACTTGGGGTCAGGAGAGAAACACAAGGTCAGATCCTTGCTCTGATGCTTACTGTTGTGTGACAGTGAGAAAGTCATTTCAATTCTCTTAGATTTAGAGATAGCAATATTCAATCTAACTATGTTGAAAGCATTTTGTAATGGCCTTAGCATGCTATGTAAAGGTGAGTTATTGCATTATTATCATTTCTCTCTCTCAAAGGAAATTGCCATAGCAAAAAAAAAAAAAAAAAAAGAGGGAAATAGAAAGATTCCAAAGAGTTCTGGTGTCTCTTGCCCTACAATTCTTTCACCATGAGTTTTGATCATTTTAATTTTGCTTTTGTTTTTTGATGGAGCTATGGGGAAATGAGCGCACTGTGCCACTGCTGGTGACACTGCCTTTCTATCCAGTCCTTCTGCAGAAAGATCTTGCCCCATGTCCCAAGAAACTATTGAGACTATTCAGACTTTCTAATCCGTTGTTATGTCCAACCTTCCCAATTTACATGTGTGCAAACTGAAGTACGAAGAGATGCCAGGAGCTGGAGAGAAGGGCTCAGTGGGTGGGAATAAGGCCCAGGTCCATGTAGCCTACCACTCTCCTGTCCATTAGAGGATGTAGCAGCTGTGTCTGCTTGCCTTTTTGTCTCACGGTCACTTTTGTCCTACCAAGATTGCCCTACGTGCCAGGTACTATTCTAAGTGCTTTACAAATATTATCTCATTTGATCCTCACAACAGCCCTGCAAAACAGGTTGTTAATTCTTCCCACTTTATAGTTAAGGAAACTGAGGCAAACAGTTAAGTGACTTATCCAGGGTCACATAGCTAGTAAGTATACGAAGCCAGATTTGAACTTAGGGTTTTTTGACCCCAGACCCAGCACACTATCCAGTATTCCACCTATATGACACATATACTCCAGAGTTCCCTGATCCCAGTGCCATTATACTTGCCCATCTCCAGATAAGACTGTCTGCCTGTTCAGCTGTAGTCAGCCACTTATGGTCTGGGAAAGTTAAGAAGCAAAAGCTCCTGAGATCCTGGTCCCTAAGGGAAGAGGAGATTGATGGCAGCTTTGTAGAATCTCCCTAATCTGAGGCACTCAGGAACATCAGAGGGAGACATTTCCTTTCTCTGTATGGCCTGCAGCAGATGGAGGGGGTCCTGTGCAATTGCTAGTCTTGCTATGCAGCCAGGGATTAAAATATAGTGAATCACTCCGGAGCCTTCTGGCTCTAGTTGGCCTTCCTCAGTGAGACTATTCTAACAGGAAGGTCCCATCCTGACCAAAAGCCTGCCTATTCATACTCAGTTGGCTCACCAGAGAGAGACACTAGGGAGATGGAAGGGGAGACATTACCCCAGCGCCCTGAGGAGGCTCAGATTGTAGAAAGTCTTCAATGTCAGGATCTGGGGTTTATGCTACATACTGCATGGTTTTGAATAAAGAAGCGATATGTTTTGAGCAATGTATTAGAAAGATTATCCAGGTAGCTTTATGGTAGAAGGAATGGAAAGGAAGCAAAATTGAAGGCAGGGTGACCAATCAGAAATTTAGTGTAAAGTACAGGCTGAAATGATAAGGGCCTGAATTAGTATTGTGGCAGTGTGGCAAGGTGAAGGCAAAGGAGGGGGTGGACACAAGAGATGCTGCAGGTGTATTTAATGGGACTTGACATAGGGAAGAGTCTAAGATGATCATGAGATTTTTGAGCCTGGCTTTTTGGGAGAATGGTGGTACCTGGTACTTGGGGGAATAGGGAACAAGTTTAAAAGAAAAGTTGATGAATTCAGTTTAGGACACACTGAATTAGAGATGTGTATGGAAACAGTAGGATGTTTGTCACAGGCAGCTGGGAAGATCCAGTGGGTAACAAAGAAAGCAGGACTGTGTGAGAGCTTGAGCAGATCACTTAACGTCTCTGAGGCTCAGTTTCCTGATCTGTAAAATGATGTGATAATCTCTCTCACAGGGTTGTTGATGAGGAGCAAATGCCAGGAAGCATGAAAAAAGTTATTTTTCAAACCTTTGAGTACTTGTAACTCTTAGCATTACCTTCTCTGGGCCTCAGTTTCCTCATTTGGGAAATGAAGGGGGTTAGACTAACAGACCTTCAGGATCTCTTCAAGCTCTAAATCTATGATGTGTGATGTTGATCTGGGAATCGTTTACATAGAGATGATCACTGAAGTCAGAGAAGTAGATGAAATCACGAAGGTGGAGAAGTAGAGAAAAGGGTCAAAGATGGACCCCTGGGAAACATAACATAATTAATTAGTGAAAGCAGAAGGAGAGGATGACTGGAGAATCATAAGAGTTCAGAAAATAGAAGTAATGAGGAAGAGGATATTGAGAAGGGAGTCAGCAATGTCAAATGCTGTCAAAAAGCCAGGGAGAATAAGGACATTAAAAGCCACTGAATTTAGCCATCAGTGACCACAGAGATCTGTGTCCATAGGGTGGTGGGACTGGAAGCCAGATTGCTAGGGGTGAAAGAATGAATGGATGGTGAGGAAAGAGGCAGCAAGTGTAAACTTTGTGGAAGTTCATTATGGACAAGGAAGAGAGTAAAAAGATGGTACCTTGAAGGGTATGTAAAGTCAAGGGGAGGGGCATTTTGTTTTGTTCTAGGAGTGGAGAGAATTGGGCATGTTTACAGATAGAGGGAAAGGGACCAATCACAAGGGAGAGACTGACAATACACTGGACATAGGGAATCAAAGCTAGAGTGACTTTGCAGAAGAGAAAGAAGGAGATGGGATCAGGAACACAAGTGAAAGTGTTAACCTTGTTAAGGAAGAGGGCCACTTCCTTCAGAAGAAAAAGGTGGACACTGCGAGGCTTAAACTAGTAGAGGAACTACTCATCTTTTCTGAGCCTCAGTTTCCTCATGTATCAAATGGAGAGAAACATCCCTGCCCTGCCTACCTCACAAGGAGGTTAAAATAAAATAATGGATGGGACAGTCTACAAACACGGTGGGTGACATTATCAATCGTCCCGTTGCTCCGGGCCCACTCACAAAATTAGAGTTGGCTGGCTTGCCTTCTCCTTGGCCTAATTCTGTTCTGGGAATACCTTCTGTGGTTGTTTCACGCCTTTAACTGCTGCTTCAGGAGGGGGTCATGTAGATGGGTAGGAAATAGTCCTGATGCATTAGGATCTTTAATTCACATCTAGAGAGAATTCCAGATAGGAGAAAGTCCCATCGCTTCAAGACATCCAGCTGCAGAATCTGAAGTTCTGAAGTCTTTCCCCAGTGATATTTAAAGAACCAATGACATTCTTCCAAAGAGAAGGTTTAGGGGAGGGGTTAAACACGTCTCCAGAGGCTCTGATGTCAAAGTAATTATTGGATAAAAGATGTAACTGGATCAGAGCAGCTTTATGAGGCAGCCTCAAGAAGATGGGCTAGCAGTTCTCCTTCAGTAATGTGGGATGGTACAGGTCCCTATAATTGTCCAGAAGTTTCCTTTTGCCCCTGTTCTTTGTGATTATGGGTGTCCTGGAAAGAGTTTCCAATTAAGACATTTGTTTTAGGAAGCAGATGCTTTATCTGGTTACATTATAATCACTGCAAACATTTGCTTCTCAATCCCAGAGATCCACAGAATTTAGGAGCTAAAAGGGTCCTTAGAGATTATTTAATCCAACATCCCTCCTATTACAGATGAGGAACCGGAAAGCCAGAGAGATTAAAAGACTAGCCTGAGGTTACATAGTAACTGGTAAGGCTGGGTCTTGAAATCAGACCTCCAAACTACCAGTACAATGTTGTTTTTTTACCATGGCTACGCTGCTTCTCAGTGCTCTCATTTTAGAGAAAGGAAAACCAAGGTCTAGAAAAGGGAAGAGAGTAGTTACACAGGGAATCAGTGGCAGAACTCAGACAACTCCCATTGGCAGAGCAATTTGCTGTTTCCTTCCAGGAGCTCTGACAGATAGGTTATCTCCATTTTACAGCTGAGAAAACTGAGATTCAGGAACAGGGAAAGATTTACTTCTGACCACGTCGCTGGTAAGTGGCCAAGCCAGGAAGAGAAGCCATATGTATCTCCTAAACCTCGGCCCAGCATTCTTTTGCTTGGTTGTCATGCTTTCTAAAAGCAGGGGAGAGTACCTATCGAAACCCCTGAAGCCAAAAGTAAATTGAGATGGGCACCCTTTTAAACAAATTCAATATACTAAAATCCAAACAGCAACATTAGGGGACATTACAAAAGTGGGATGGACCCTGAATTCCTTGAAACAACCATTTCTCCTTTAGGGCCGGGGCTACAAGGGCCTCAAAGTCACCGACAGCCACCTTTTTAGCAGCAAGAACAGTTATGATAATCATGCCTCACCTCTGTGGAGCTCTTCTCAAGCCCTTCATGGGCAGGTACTAGATCTTCTCTTGTCTCCATACATGTCTGCGTCACCCCTGCCCCCCTCCTCCCTACACTGTAGGCACGCATGGGGTTGGACGTGTAGCCAAGGCTTGGTAAATTAATGTTGATTAGCAGATCTGGTCTGGCTGGGGAGACAGAATTCAAAAATGCTAGAGGCAATGCTTTTTGTCACACTGGGAATTCAGAAAAGGGGAGACTCAAAAAGGACCCAGGGTAGTAAAGAAATGGGACTGGAGCTGTGAGTAGGATTTTGTGAAGTGGGAGGTAGGAGGGCTCTTCAGGTAGGGAAACCTGTATAAGTAAAATGACATAAGCAGAGACAGGAATGAGCTTTGAAGTACAAGGGAAAGTAATGGATGACTGCAGAAGAAGAAAATTTGAATGCATATTTATATGGCGCTTTAAAGTTTGTCAGGCATTTTCCTTACAACAACCCTCTGAGGTAGGTGGTGGTTGGGAAAGCAGAAAGGCCAATGGTTAGATAGTGAGGGTAGGCCCAGATTGTGGAGGGCCTTGAATGGCCGTGCCTAGTACTTGGGACATTATATAGTCAGAAAACATTGCTTCACAGAAAAGTCACATTTCCTGTTGAGGAAATTCTCATCCCATTCTCCCCTACTTTCCACCCCCTGACCCTAACTCCGACCCCATCCCTCAACCCCCTGACTGGAGCCATGCCCGGTTAGGGAATGAGATCCAATACGGTGTAGTGGGCCAGGGGTCTGAATGCCTCAACTTGGCTGCCAGCTATCTGATATTGGACAAGTCAGTCAGCTTCTCTGGGTCCCGACTTATTTTTCTATCAGATGGATATGATTATATCAGTTAGTTCTTGAATAACAAAGAAACTCATCAAACAGTAGTTTTAAGGATGCAAGGGAACAAAAAGTATGGAAAAGGAGGGAGTGGTTAAGAGTTTCAGATCAAGGATGACGTATTCTGAGCAAAGGCCATAAGTCTGGGCAGGAAAGAGGCGATAGGTGTCCTTTGGGAGATCGGCCTCAGTTAAGATAAAAAAAATAGAGGCCAGATTCCAAGGGAATGAAAGAAGTAGTGTCCAGGGAAAAAAAACAATAGGTTCAGACCAGATGCCCAAGAAGGAAGGAGAGGAATGCGATAGTAGCTAGAGGAGCCAACAAGGTCAAGTGAATCTCTTGAAATAGATTATTTGTAGATAAAGAGAAGGATCTGGTACAGGACAGTATTCTGTACTTTTAAAAGAGTTTTCATAGACATTATCTTATCTGAACCTTAACAAGTTCCATTATTCCCATTTAATAGACGAAGGAACTGAGACCCACAAAGTTAGTGACAGCACCATGTTAAAAATCCAGAACTCTGGAACAGTTGATCACTCATATCTTTATCGAGGGATGGTATCCACACTTTTGTTTCTGCTGTTGGTTATTTGTGCTCTGTAAAGATTTCAGACCCAAGTAGCAATTGAAACCTTCTACTGAGACTTGGGGAGCCCAAGCCAGGAGCTAGTATCAGAGTCCAAAACAGAAACAAGGGTAGGGAGAAGTGAGCCAGTAGCCAAGTCAGAATGCAAAGCTGGTTTATCAATTGGAAATCAATTAAAATTCAACCAACATTTAATGAACAACTCCTGTGTTTTGCACACGATGCTGGGTGCCAGGAGAGATGTAAGGTTTAGATAAGATGAAGCTCCTACCCCTGTGGAGCGTACCATCACACAAGGGTAGAACTGTAACAGAATAATACATGCTTAGTACATTAATAATATAGAGCAGTGGCACTTGAGGTCTAAGGGGGGTGTTGTTACCAACTAGACATTGGGGAAGACTTCAAAGGGAGAGGTGGCATTTGGGTTAGAGTTTAAAGGACAGGTAGGAATCCAGCAGGCAGAGGGAAGGGGAGGTCATTCTAAGCAAAGAAAAGGACAAGAGCTAAGGCCCAGAGGCAGGTGATTATAGAGCATTTCAGTGAAATCAGTATTCCAGGTTTCCTGGATGAGAACAATATGAAATTAGAGCAGGCAGGCTTAGCAGTCCAGGTGTAGCAATTCCAGGAAAGCTAGAGTGATTGCTGTGGAAGGGTGAGGATATGAAAATAGATGCGAATAGGAGTCAAGGGATCACATCAGGCTGGCAGGACCGACCCTAGCGGGTGTTGGAAAAATCAGATCTGGGACAGCTAGGTGGTACAGTGGTTAGAACACTAGCCCTGGAGTCAGGAGGAATGTGAGTTCAAATCTAGCCTCAGACACTTGCTAACTCTGTGACTCAGGGCAAGTCATTTAACCCCAATTGCCTCCAAAAAAAAAAGAAGAAAAGGAAAAAAGTCAATTTTCCCAACTGATTTTGGGAGTGAAATGCTATTACTTTGCTTTTTCATTCTTTTTTTGTGTATGTTGGGGATAGGGGGGTTGTATGTCTCCTTCAGACCCTTACACACTGATGTTTTGTATCACTAATGTACTTATCATATTATTATGTATTATAGTTATCTCTGTGTGTGTGTTTGACATTCCTCTGTTAGACTGTTTGCTCTCCACATGGGCAGGGGTCATGTCTTATCTAAACTTGGTCTCTCTCCAGGCAGCCAGCGTAGTGAATGTATGTGTGTGTCCTGGGACTCTACAGTTTTCTAAATGGCTAGAGACTGGAAAAGTTTAAGATCTGTTACCACAGATCAATTTACAAAAACTTTATTTACACACAAAATTTTTTTGGTGCATTTCGTTTTGAAACATCACTCACTTTCTAACAACAAAACCACCCCACACCATTGTTCCTTCCTAGAAAAAACAGTTAAGCAAAAATGCCCAATAGAGCAATTTGGACTAACACTATGCCCCTTTTTATTGTTAGTCTATTGATTTATACGTAACTTTTAAAATGTTTTATTGCTTTTTTTTATATCACTCACTTCCCACTGACTTTCTACCTCCTCTCCCACCATTCCTTCCCATAACCCATAAATGCCTCCTTTTTAATAAATAAATACAGTAAAATAAAGCAAATCAACATTATTAGCCCCATCTGACAAAGTATGTCTCATTCTGTATGTAGAGCCCACCAGGTATTTATTTGCCAAGATTTTTGAGGCACTCTCCATCATTCTTCCAAACTCTCTATTGGTCACTGCATGGCTTAGAATTCTAGTCATTCAGTTTTGTTTTTCTCCTGATTCTGAATATCTTACTCTATTCACATTACTCTTCCAAGTTGTTCTCTTGGTTCTAAATATTTTATTCTGCTCACCCAAGCTTTTTCATCTTCCTGAATTTTTCACATTCATTCATTTTTACAGTGCAATAATGTTCCATTACCTTTATATACCACTTTGTTCAGCCATTCTCCAATTAACGGGCATGCACTTTGCTTCTAGTTCCTTACTAATTGCTGTTATAATTATTTTTGTGCATATGAGACCTTTCCACTCCTTGGGGCAGTGGTGGCAAAGGGTATATGTACCATTTATACACACGTGTTTTCAAGAACACTTCTACTACATAGAATGATGCCCACCTCAAATAGATTTAGTTCTAATAGGACCCTGAGCATATTTGCAAATATTTTCACCCCTTAATACCAAACAACTGTGTGATGGTTAAGTGGAAATAATCTTACTACTGAGTGTCTGTGTGACCTGAAGCAAGCTTTTTCCCCTCTCTGAAACTCATTTTCCTCTTCTGTAAAATGAGGATAGCGGTTTTAATGATGATGCGCATAGGGATACAGAGCAGATGTGGAATTTCCTTAGGATAGGAAATCTCTTCCAGTGCTGGTCAGCACCTTCTCTGCAATGTAACAGTCTTAGCCTAGAGCCCTGACCTGCCCAGGGTCACACACTCAGTTAATGGTAACATGACAGAAAAATTCTTCCAAGTCCTTGGGCTGGTGTAAAATCTATGAATATTTCCTTTGCAGGAAGCAGGCATCCCAGAACAAAAGATTTTGTAAGCATTTCTTGTTCTATTGTGGTAGTGCTCTGAGTCTAATTGTAACTATGGCTTTCTTTTGTCCTGAAAAATGGAAAGTTTTTGGATAGTCTCATTAAAGGATATCTGGTTTCTTTATCTAAAACAAGAGTTCAGTGTATAATCTTGTTTTGTTATAAGGTCTAATCCAGAAGTTGGCAATTAAGGCAGGGAGAGATTTATGACACCAACCTCTCCCCCTGACACACACCAAGATCTTGGGGTCATAGATTTAGAATAGAAAGGATGTTGTAGATTATTTTGTCCAAATTTGTCATTTTATAAATGAAGAAATAGAGACCCAGAGAGTAGACTTCTCCAAAGTTACACAGTTGAAAGAGTCAAGATTTAAACTCAGGTCTTTATATACTTAATCCATTTCTCTTCTGAATACATACTTCAATGTCATTTCTTGTCTTATATTTAATGGAGAAAGTTTCTCTCTGTTTCTAGAGTCATCAGTACCAACACAGCCTAGAAAATAATGTCTTGGCTCCTGCTGTGGCCAGAACCTTAAAGGCCCATGTGTTGTCCCATAGATTTCCCATAGAAAGTTCTCCTTGGGAGACTGACTTCTATGTCACAATTCTTATTATTATTCTAATTATTATTAGAATATTTATTAGAATTTATTAGAATAATTATTCTTAGTCAGATGGGTGACCCTTGAAAAGAAGTACAAGAGGCAGTTATGTGAGATCAGCATTAATTAAACTAATTAACTACATGACCTTGGGTAAATCAGTTTCCCCATCTCTACAATGTGGAAGTTGCATTAGGTGGTCTCTAAGCTTCCTTCCAACTCTGACATTCTATGATTATGTGAAACCCTTCCTAGCTCTGGGTGAGGGGGCTATTAGCAAGCTCAAACTTCTGAAAATGTCTCCAGCCCCATCACATTATCAAGGCTATGGACACAATTAGCATCTAGTTAATTCCATCCATATAGACCACTGTGGTGGTTTAGTGGATAGAGTACCGGATCTAGAGTCAGGAAGACTCATCTCTTTGTGAGGTCAAATCCAGCCTCAAACACTTTCTAGCTGTATGGCCGCAGGCAAGTCACCTAACCCTGTTTGCCTCAGTCATTCATCTATAAAATGAGCTGCAGAAGGCAATGGCAAACCTCTCTAGTATCTTTGCCAAGAAAACCCCAAATGGGGTCATGGAGAGTCAGACAGGACTGAGATGACTGAACAACAACAGACCACTAAACAGAATCATTAGGGCCAGGGTTCTGGGGGGACTGCCTGCTAACATAAATTGAACTGACAACATCCAGAACAGTGTTCTATTTCCTTCTGAGCTGGGTTATCCCAGCTGTGTGTGAGCCCCACCCTCTCCCATCCTGAGCATGGGTGCCTGCCTTTTCAAAGAGAACTCCCTGGGAATTGGAAGAGGGAGACATTCATCATTTCCAAATAAGGCCCTTAACCACCTCCCAGAGCAGCTGAAGCTCTCTGCTCAGCATGTTTTCTATTGTCTTTAGTTTCAGTGTCTGGAATAGTGCATGCTTCTGTCCAGTGAGCTCCTCTGTGGAAAAGGCATCAGTGAATAGAAAGTGTGCAGGCTCTTGAATGGAGAATGGGGAGAGGGTTGGTTGACATCACACAACTGTTCTACAGAATGGCCTTATTTTTGAGGTTCTCCTTGGTATGGGAGGAAGGAGAAGAACATAGTCCAAGGCTGGGAGTCTGGTGGCCTCCACTCTGTTAGCAGGAATAGCTTTGTTTACTTGGCAAATGCTGATTATATTTTGAAGGAGATAAAACATTGCTTCCCAGAAAACTCCCGTTTCCTACTGAGAACTGTTTTTTAATATATTTCACATCCCACTCCTCCCCCCACCTCCAATGTATCAGGAGCCACCCCCAGCCAAGGGGATGAAGTCCAATATGCTGTAGTGGAGCCAGGAGTCTGAATACCTCAGCTTGGACACCAGTTCTCTGTGTGGCTTTGGACAAAGAGCTTAGCCTCTCTGGGTCTGTTTCCTCATCTATCAAACAGTCATAATTATATTAGTTCCCAAAGCTTTAGTTTTTATGAGCCTCACGTGATCTGGATATGAAAAATGTGTTGGCAAATATAAATCAGTGTGAAAATATGAGGAATTGTTATTATTCTATCATTGCTATTATTTGGCTATTGTTCAGAAAGAGCTGATCATTCAGAATTATCCCTTACTGTTGTTGGGAATAGAAGAAAGGTGAGAACTGAACTTGGAAATGGGAAGAGTCAAACGTATCACAGAAAAGAGAAAACCATAGCACTATAGGCATGTCAGAGCCAGAAGGGATCCTGGAGGCCTTTTAGTCACAGAACAATGGGCTCTCAGAGTCAGAAGGCACCTGAGACCCCAGTAGGGAGCAGTGGGGAAGCTGCCGACAAAGGCAAGGTGGGGTATCGGTAAGAGGGCTGTATTTAGAATCAGGAGGGGCCTGGGCATGGATCCAAACTTTTATACTTAATATCTCTGTTACTGTGGGCAAGTATCCTACCCTCTCTCAGCCTTGACTTCTATAAAACGGGATCATCGTCTCTCAAAGCGCTGGCCGCAGATTTTTTGCAGAGATGTTGGTGGATGTTGTTACTGGTCCTTTATACTCAAAAAGGACCAAAATGACATCATGATTTGCATTTTGCAAAACTTTAAACACTATATGAATGTTAGCTACTGTTTTCAAAAATTCATTGCAATACTTACTGAAACAGCAATCCCCAAGTGGCTATCCACTGCAGGGCTCTAGTGACGGGGAACTCACAACTTCTCAAGGTGACCTATTCTATTTTTGGACAGCTCCAGTAGTTGGGAAGTTTTTCCTTATGTTGATCCTAAATCTGTCTCTGTAATTTTTAGTTTCTTGTTCTATGATGTGGGACCAAGTAGAACAAATTTAGTCCCTCTTTGCCATGGTATCCCTTCAAATACTTGAAGGAAACTCTGCTGTCAGCAACTCTCTCCAACTCCACTGGGCTGGGATCCTTGGATGGCTTGCATCCTGGTTGCGCTCCTCTGCACACACGCCAGGTTGTCAGTGTGTACCCAGATTGGATTAAAAAATTCCACATATGGTCTGACCAGGGCAAAAAAAAATAACGGGCCTTTCACCTCCCTCATTCTGGAATATCATGCTAATTTTTTTGGCTGTTGTGTCCAGACTATGGAACCCAAAGCTTTTTCTTTATAGTGAAAGAAACTGAGGCCCAGAATGGTTTGCCCAAAGTCTCACACAGAGAAGTAGGCTAAGAACTTGAATCCAGGCCTCCTGACTCCCATTTCAGGGCTTTTGCTCCTTCACGGTGCTTTCTCCAAAATCTCTTCTTTCCTGACATTGCCCCGCCTTAGCTTTAGCCCCAAAGTCATTTCACCAGGACTCCACACACCATATGAAACACATTATAAATGCCTTTATAAAATCCACATCATGCAACCACATGAAAGGTTGTAGCCTAAAAATAGTTGTTCACAGAGGACACAGGGCAGGGGTAATTTTGCTAGCAATGAAATGATTCTATTGAGACACATGTACCCTCCCCCCTTCATTTCTCTCTCTCTCTCTCTCTCTCTCTCTCTCTCTCTCTCTCTCTCTCCAGATTTCCCAACAAAGACCTCAATGATTCTTCAGACTGGGAGACATTTCCATAACACTTTTCCCAGATCCCACCAGCTTGTTCATTTCTGCTCTTATCTAGACTCTGTTCTCTATCTGTCTCTCCCTCCCTCCTTCTTCTCTCTCTCCTTCCTCCTTTTTCTCTCTCCCTCTCTCTTTTCTTTTCCTCCCCCTCTCTTCTCTCTCTGTCTCTGTCTCTCCCCTCCCTCCCTCCCCCATCTCTCTACCTTTCTCCCTCTTTTCCCTCCTCCCCTTCTCTACTTTCTCCCTCCCTCTTTCTCCCTCTCTCTCCAACCTCCTTCTCTCCCCTCCAACTCTCTTCTTTCCCCCTTCTTCCCTCCCCTCCTCTCTTTCTTTCCTTATCCCTCTCTCCCTCCAACCTACATCCTAGCCATAAAATCTAAAGAATGGAGGACCACCCCCCTTTGTTCTTCTTTCCAGAGAGGCTCCCTTTGGCTGTCCCTCTCCCAGCCCAGCCAGGAAAAAGCAGAAATTCTCCTTCATAGCATTCAAAACCTGCATGGAATTTTGAGGCCACCTGATCCATCCCTCTGCCTTTGGCTTCAACCATCTATAAAGCAAGAAGTTCCTAGAGCTAGAAGAGGCCTTACTTTACAGAGGAGGAAGCTGGGGCCTACGGAGAAGAATTGGCTTGCGTGAGGTCATACAGTGAATCAACTAAGACTAATACTCAGCTCCGCAAGTTGATGCCTCCCTAACAAATAAGAGCCTGTCCTTCTATTTCCTCAGTCACTCCTTTCCATGCTTTACAATCATAATCATTTTGATGGGATCTATAATTTCATTATATAGGGAACTAAGTACCAGCAAGGAAAATACGCTCTACTAATACAGATCAGTGCCTACTCTACAACTCAGGTTGCCTGTAGCCCTCAAATTGAGTGACTTGCCCTGGGTTACTCTGGTAGTGTATGTCAGAATCATGTTTTGAACCTGGGTCTTCCTGACTCTGAGTACAGTTCTCTGTCTGCTCCTACATAGCAGCCTTTACTATTACTAGTGCCTGATGTGTATGTTACTTTCAGGTTTACAAAACCTGAATAATAAGTGCTATTATTATCCCTATTTTACAAGTGGAAAAACTGAAATTTCAAGAGATTAAATGACTTCTCTAGGGTCACTCAGCTAGAAAGGATCTGAAGTCAGATTTGAGTCTGTGTTTTCCCAATTCCAATTCCATTCAGCACCCAGACAATCAACAAGTATTTTAATAGTAATCATGCTTACTATGTACCTGGCACCATGCTAAGCCCTAGGGATACAAAATGCAAAGAGATGTACATGTAAGATACATACAGTGTAAATGGGAAGGCACTGGCTCTTGGGAGGACTGCAGAAGGTGGGATTTGAGATGAGTCTTGAAGGAAGCCAAGAGACAAGGAGGGTGAGCATCCTAAGTCTACAGGGCAGCTAATAAAAAGGCACTGAGTTGTAACTCTTATATGCTAGAAACAGCAGGAAGATTGGTTTCGCTGGATTGTGGAGGAAGGTCAACTGTAAGAAGACTAGAGAAGATAGGTAAGGACCAGGTTGTGAAGGACCTTAGAAGTCAAACAGAGGGTTTTATATTGGATTCTGGAGCTAATAGGGAGTCACTGGCACTTGGCAGGGGGAGGGGGGGGAGGCGGACAGGAGCAGGCGATATGTTCAGAACTATGCTTTAGGAAGATCATTTTGGCAGCTGAATGGATGGATTGGAGATAAACTAGAGGCTATTGCAGTCATCAGGCAGGAGGTAGTGAGAACCTACACCAGGGCAGCAGATGTTTGAGTAGAGAGAAAGGCGTGCAAGAGGGTAGTGCTGTGCAGGTACAAAACACCTATTCACTAAGCTGAGAATGATAGCCAATTCAGCCTTAAAAGTACATTCTTCCTGTTACGAGTTTAAACCAGTCTCTTGGCTAGTGAGGATTGGAATCAGTTGGTCGCCACCTCTTGTTGCCTTGATCTTTTCTAGGTCATGGCATCATCTTCATGTCAGCCATTTTTCATAGGGTCTGAACCCCTTATGTTCATTTTCCTCCCACACATGCAGTATTCTTTTATTGACTGGTTTGACTTCATTTATTCACTCAGAAAATCTTTCTCAAGTTCACAGACAGCAGGCACCAAACTTCTGAGAAGGAAGATAGAGTCCCAGTTTTTTGAGAAGTTTGACATCTAGTCGAGAATATAAAGTTCACACAGAAGTAGAATGATTCAAAGGTATCATATTGGCTTGTCTAAGTTTATGTGGCAGACCGTCCTTAAGTTCTGTGGAAATTTCAGGAGAGGAAGATCTAATGAGTTTTTTGTGAGTACAGCTGGAGTATGATACAGGTTAGATGCATGATTTGGACTTCGAATGCAGAAGAGGAAGACGGACATATATATAACATAGAGATGCTTGTAAACAAACAAAAACGATTTGGTAGCCCAGAGAAGTCCTCTAACACCTCTGCTGTCAGAATCCAGGACACCTAAGATGACCTGGCCTCAGTTTCCAGGGTAGCCTCCGAACCATCATGTCTATGTCCCTTCACAGTTTCTCAAGCCAACGGAAAACCACTCTTTTCCCTAAAAATAAGTTTGCTTATGGGATTGAGGGAAGCTTTGTAGCTATTAAAGAAAATAACAGGGTGTTTAAGAAAATTACATTTCATTTTAAATAACTGGCATGAAGGTCATTAAGTTTGAAGTTTCATTTGAATCAGATGGGACTGTGGTTTCCATGGCACAAACACCCACCCCTTGGGGAAGCAGCATGTTGAGGGCTTAGCTGAATGATTTTTATTCTTTGCAGATGGAGTTTGAAGGTTTGGGGAGAATCTTGCTACACACACAGCTATAGCATTCCAGCCTTTTAATCAGGTTGTTGAGTAAATTTCAGGATGGGCTGTCAGAGACTTTGAAGTCTGGAGTGAGGTCACAAACAATGACCCATCGCTCCTGGTCAAGGGCATGAAGCCTCCCAGGTCTGGAGCATCTCGGAGTAGGGGAAGAGGAAGGGAGTGTCCAGTGTGTGTGCCCCCGGAAAAGCTGTACCCAGCAGTTTTTGTGCTTCCAGCAGGCGAGTAGTGTGAAAAGCACCCTCAAATCTACTTTTTAAGATAAAGTTAATTTGGGGACAAGGGGCTGGAAGAGAAAGAAAGAGAGAGGAAGAGAGAGACAGGATAACAGAGAGAGACAGACCTGAGGACGCAGTGAGATTGTTCCAGAGGGCAGGGAGCAGGAAGTACCTTCAAGTCACCTTTCTGTTATAACTAATTAATCTTGTTAACTGGCATAGTGGGTATAAAGTAACCTTAGAATCTGCAAGAGCTGGGTTTAAGTCTTGCCTCTGACAGACTCCTTAATGGCTTTTTTTTTGTAGTACTAGTGATAAATTTATTTGTAAATCACTTGTCAACATAAATAACATAAACTTTTAAACCACTTTGAGCTTCCTTTAAGCAATTTTTTATGGATAGTTATACCAAATTATTATACCCACTGCAATATTTCCATGAAAGTTTTAAAACACTCTGCTTTCCCCACCCCCAGGCTATAACGCATACTTTACCCACAAGAGAATTTATCTCTTCTATCCCTTACATTCAATCCAATAACTTAATTGATTCAGTTTTCCTTTGGTTAAAGGGAGAAAATCAAACCTATTAAAACCAATACTGTATCCCTATTAATAACTGCAAGAATAATTTGAGGGTATAAAAGAGGCTGCTAGGTGGTACAGTGGATAGAATGCTGGGCCTGGAGTCAAGAAGGCCTGAGTTCAAATTATCCCTCACATATTTTATTAATTGTGTGACCCTGGGCAAGTCACTTAACCCTGTTTGCCTAAATCTACTAGAGAAAGACATGACACACCACTACAGTATATTTGCCAAGAAAACCTCACCGACAAACATTGGTGTGCCATTATAGTCCATGGAGTCACAAAGAGCCTGACACGACTGAACAATAATTCTAGTGAAAAAAATTGTAGGTTAAAACAAGCCCTTATAAATAAAATCCCAGGTTATTGTCTGCACTATCAATGAGACAGTGGGTTTACATGTAGCAGAATGAGAACTTATTTGAGAGTACTGAGTAGTGTTTTCAGTTCGTGCAGTGCTGGGCTTTGAGTGAGGAATACCTGAGTTTGAATGCTAACTCAGACACTTACTAGGTGTATGACCCTGGGCAAGTCCCTTAACCACTCTTGTCTCAGTTCATCTATGAAATGGGAATAATAATAGTATCCATCTCCCAGAGTTATTGTAAGAATCAAATGAGATAATATAGGCAAAGTGCGTTGCAAAACTTAAAGCACCATATAAAAGCCAGCTATTATTATCTTAGTACTCTGACCTAGCTTACTGAGTAGTGCCTGTCTATAGGTAAACAAGACGTTTAGCCCCCTGCATACCATCGGAAAGAGAAGCAAATACTTTCTTTAAAGAAAAACAAAAAAAATTAGCAAAAATAATATATTTGACATATGCAAAGGTGCATGTCCCAGCTCTGCAAAGTGGTGGGGGTAGGAGGGAGGAGGGAGGAGTGGCCTTTCCTATCTCTTTTTTGGGACTAAGCTTCATCTTTATGATTTTGCCACATTCACTTTTTGGTAGCTGTTTGTTCTTTCCATTAACATTTTAATAGCCATTTTGTATATTGTTTTCCTGGTTCTTTACTTTGTATTAGTTCATGTAAAATGTCGCGCACCTCTGCATTTATATGATTCACGGCTTCGGAAAGCACATGTTCATTACATTTCTGTACCACAATTTGTTTTCCCATTTCCCAATCAATTTAAAGTTCTTTAATTTTACAGAGAGGGAAGTTGAGATTCAGAGATGCCCAGGGTCTAGTAACTTTAGCTTGTAATTTTAAACATTATAGTATTGGGGGTTTTTATTTGTTTTTGTAATATTTAAGAATCCCACCTTCCTCCATGGGTCTGAGAGCTCTCAGAGGGCAGGAAACAGATTTTCTCTTCTTCCTCCTCCTCCTCTTCTTCCTCTTCTTCCTCCTCCTCCTCTTCCTCCTCCTCCTCCTCCTCCTCTTCCTCCTCTTCCTCTTCCCTTCTTCTACCTCTCCCAAAGTTCAGCTGTGGGAACCTTCTCACTTCTGCCCCAATGCTCAGGACCATGCCAGGCTCAGTAAAAACTCGTTAGTCTAATTCGGTGTTCAGCCTGCGTTTAGGAAACCTTCCTCTTCTCTATGTGGGTTTAAATAAATACTCTTCTGGTGGCAGGCAGAAGAGGAGAACATTCTGGAGATAAAGTATGGTTCAGTAAAGAGAACACTGGCCTGGGAGGTGGGAAAGTCATGTTCTGCTCCCATCTTTGCAGCTAATTTACTATGTGACAAGGGCTAAATCATCTGAATTTGTTCCCTCCTTTGTCTATGATTGTACCTCACCCCCAGAGGAAGGGGATATAAGTGCTTTCCAATCAATCACCAAGCACTTTTAAGCATCAGGAAGAATTAGAAAATAAAACAGTCTCTACCCACAAGGTGATTACTAGGTAGACTACACATGCTTATAGAAGTATATACAGAATACATTCCAAATGAATACAAGCTCCTTTGGAAGAAGGAAGCGCTAGCTGCTGGGGATGGGGAACTGAGCTTTGAAGGAAGCTGTAATTCAAAGAAGTGGAGGTAAGGAGGGAGGGCATTCCAGGCATGGGAGATAGCCAGAACAAAAGCAGAGACACGTGAGTTGGACCTTGTGAGCATCAGCAATTGGGCCAGTGTGGGTGGACCAGGCAAGAGAGTGAGTGGAGGGGAAGTAATGTGTAAAGTTAATGAAAAGTTTGGAGAGGCCCAGTTTGTACACTGTCCTTCTGGGGAGCAGGGTCTGTCTTGTTTTTCTGTTTGGATCCCTGGCACTTACACAGTGTGATTTGCATACTTGATACATGCTTTTTCATTCACTCATTCATCCCCCAGGGATAGTGGCAAGGGTTACCCAGCACTGTGGGCACCCATCCCAAACCTCTGGACATATCACTTAAATTCCCGGCTACCCAGGGGAGCCTTGTTGGTCTTGGAAGTCTCTCCTCAAACAGCTGCCTTTGGGAAATTGGATTTGTTTAAGGCTGTGAAAACCTAGTCTTTTACTCACACTAGCTTAAGTCTGTAGCAGGGAAGGGCACAGTGCCAGTAGCAAGGATCTGCACGTCAGGACAAGTGCTGATGTTGGGGGAATATGCCTCAACCTTCATTCACGCTCTTGGGAAGGGGATTGGAGAGCTCTCCAGAGGGTTTTTGCGGTTATTGTTGAAGTTTGTTTTATTGGCGCCTTTATTTTTATATCACAGTCATTTCCACATATGCCACTCACCCCCAAAGAAAAACAATGAATGCAATGACCAAGTCTGAAATATAGTTCCCTGCCCTTCCCAAGACTCGGAAGGCATGTCTCCATTACCTGCTCCCCAAGGACCTCTTGGTTCTTTTAGTTACTCACTTCCCTTTTTTTTTTTTAAGTTTTCAGTCATATTGTAGTTGTAGTCATTGTATATATTATTCTGGTTCTGATCATTTTACTCTGCATTGATTCACACAAACCACACCAACTTTCTTTGAATTCATCATATTCATCATTTCTTTTTTTTTTTGGAGGGCAGTTGGGGTTAAGTGACTTGCCCAAGGTCACATAACTAGTAAGTATTAAGTGTCTGAGACCAAATTTGAACTCAGGTCCTTCTGACTCCAGGGCCGGTGCTCTATTCACTGCCCCACCTAGCTGCCCCCATATTCATCCTTTCTTACTGAACAGTGGTTCCATTTCGTGCACATACCCATTCTGTAGCCAGTTTGTGTACCTATTTTGTTTCTAGTTCTTTGCTATAATGAAAAATGTTGCTGTGAATATTTGGTATAGAACGGGCCTCAGTTTCTTCTTGAGCCTCCTCAGATATGTACAAAGTGGCAGGATCACTGGACCAAAGAGGAGGAATAGTTTATAGTCACTTTTCTTGCCCCAAAATCACTTCCAAGGTAACTTTATGTAAACCATTAAGCCATATCTTACAAGAGACAGTAAAAATTCTTTATGAGTAGAAAACATATTGGCTTATTCATTTATTTATATATTCTATTCTATATTTTATAGAGAGGCAGCCTTTGTGGAGTGGAAGAAAGACTCCTTTGGGGCTTGGGAACCCAAATATCTGTGCTCTAGCTCTGACTCAGCCACCTCCAGCTCTCTGGGCATTGTTGGCCTTGTCTGTGATCTAGAAGATCTCCAAACTCCTTTTCAATTCCATCACTGTATGATTCAAGTCATCAGAACCCTACTGTGTGCCTATTCCTCTGTTTGAAGTGCTTCCTACTAGACCATGGGACTTTCTGGGCATTAGGATAAGCTATTATAAATAGAATGAGACTCTCAAAGTTGGAATGGACCTTGGAGGCATCCAGTGTGATCTGAGCAGGAATTCTCTTTACAAGAATTCTCTATGACTAGTCATTGGCTTGAAGACCTCCAGTGATGGGGAACTCACGACTTACTAAAGAAAATTATTCCACTTTTGCACATTTCTTCTGTCTTTGTACCCCAGAGTATGTCTCCCAAGTATCTGATTCTGCTTATAGTGTGTATTCAGTAAATATTTTTGAGTGGAAATAACATTTTACATGTGAAAGCTATAACCTCTTTAGGAGTTTGCAACCTCTATGGAAAATGAGACTTGCACAAAGGAGAAAATCAACATGAAGCTACGTGTTACCAGCTCATTTTGGAGAGGTGCCACGGGAGCAGAGCAGATAGCAAGATCTGTATGATGTCAGAGGAGATAAATTCCCCAGGGAAATCCGCTCTAGCGGGGTCAAACAAAGCTTCCTGGAGGAAGTAAAACTAGTATTGGGTCTTGATAAATAATCATTGCGATTCTAGCTAGCATTCAGATAGTGCTTTAGTGGTTGTAAAGGGCTTCACAAACATCTCACATGATCCTCACAACAGCCCTGGGAAGGAGGTGCTATTATTACATCTATTTTACTGATGAGGAAACAGGGAGGCAGCCGTGAAGTGACTTGCCCAAGGTCACATCACTTGTGAGTGTCTGAGTCCACATTTGAACTCGTCTTCTTGACATTAGCTCTATCTGGCTACCTAAATAAGGGTAATTGGGGAGTAGCAGTGGCAGGCAGCCATTAAAAGTAAGGGAACCATCTAGAGGAAGGGGAAGGAATGAGCCTAACGTGTTCTAAGGGCCTGACCAGAGTAGGGTGAAAGGTGGGGGGACAGGGGATGGGAACAAGGCAAATAATGGGACGAGAGGCTGGACTGGGAGTCCTCTATAGGACCAGGTCGTGCCTTGAATGGGTGGCAGAGGAGTTCTGGGAAAACCATATGCCTCATATGTGTGAACTAGAAAAAAGTTTTGCAATTCAAATTGTTTTAGACTCAATCATTTGAAATGTAGTAGGGAAGCTTCTCTCCAAAGAGCCATATGGGAAATCCTTTTGTGAAATGACTATATGATAGCGCTTCTATGCCCTGCCTAAAGAGACCACATCTGGAATACTGTGTTCTTTTCTGGGCACCACCTTTTAGAAATTCTAGGCACGTTGAAACACATCTACAGGACAACCACAGGACTAGAGTACAAACTGTTTGAGGATCATAGAGCTAGAGCCAGGAGGGACCTCAGAGGCTTCCTACCTGTGTGACCTTGGCCAAGTCACTTAACATCCCTAGACCTCAGTTTCTCCATCTGTAAAACGAAGTAGATGGACTCTGAAATCCAACTGAAAGGGCCTCTAGGGTCTTTTCCAGTTCTTAGATTCCATGAATGATTACCTTTAACTTACATTTTTTTGTAAATTAAAATCTTTCCCATGTTACTGAAGAGTTGTACAAACTCAGCAAATATAATCCCAAAATGCCTTGCTGTCTGTCCAGGCAAGATCATAAACACTTAGGATGTCAGAGTCAGAAGAATCCTTGGGGACCACTGAGTCCAGCTCCTTTATTTTATGGATGGGGAAGTCGAGCCTCAGAGAAGGTAAGAAATTTGCCTGAAGTTATATGGTAAGTCAGTGGCAGAACCCAAACCCGAGCCCGAGCTTTCTGGCTCCTAAGCCATTGCTTATGGCAGTACATGGCTCGGTGTCTGTTCCCCAGATCCAGACAAAGGGCCCAAAAGGAAAGTCTGGTGAGACTGGAATGGGTCAGGACTTAATTTCCTCTTATCAGTGATCTCCTGATGCCCCAACAGATCTTTATTGAGCAGTGGACTCATGTTTTTAATAATGCTTTTAGATTTACAAAGCACTTTCTTTAAACAACCCATGAACTAGATAGTATGAATGTATTATCCCCATTTTCCAAAGGAGAAAACAGCATCAGAGATATTTAAGGGACTTGCCCAGGGCGACCTAGCTAGCAAATGGCAAAGCTACTTGAACAATTGCTTTTCTCTTCTCTGGGCCTCAGTACCAGGGCTCCCGATTCCAAGTACCACATGCTTTCCACCACACTGTTCTGGAAGATTAACCATTAAACTTTCTCACCACTGGCTCCATTGTCTACCTCAGTTTTTCCTCCCAAACTTGACTAGCCACCAAGAATGCATCAGTGAATGTTGACGTCCCCACTTAGACATGGACCCTGCCCTCGGATCACAGTCTGAGACTGAAAGGGAACTAAGACCGAGGCCTTATCCTTACTGACCTTATGCATCTTCTCTACCCTCCCCACCCTAACCAGGGGCCTCATCACTGCACCGCTGGACTATTGCAATAGTTTCCTGATTGGCCCCTTGGCTTCTGGCCACCCCCACTCCAATTTGTCCTCCCCATACCTGCCACATTAATATTCCAGAGACACCATCTCTCCCCTATTCATCTTCAGTGGCTCCTGGGATAAAACAGAAGTGCCTCTACCTGGTATTTCAAACTTTTCCCAGGCTGACTCCAGCCTGTCTGGTTGCTGCTTCACATTCCTCCCCTTCAGGCATTCTATAGTCCGCTCAGACTGGCCACTCTGTCTCCCATTCCCAGCTTTGCACAGGGTTTCACCATACTTGAAATGCGTTTCCTGCTGACCTCAACCTCTTATTTCTAAGATTCAAGGTTCAGTTCAAATACACTCTTTTCTAGGAAGTCATTTCTGATCTGCAAACTCCCCTCTCCTGGGTATGCTGTCTTTCAAGTTATCTTGTATTTACTTCATTCTCTGCTTGTGGTATCCCTCCCCACCTCAAACCCCACCCCTGGGAGCCCCCTATACCAATGATATTCCCCTCCTCATTCTACCCCAGATTGCCATTGCCTAGCGCAGTCTTCCTCGAATATTGCAGGTTCTTAGTAATTATTTGTTGAATAGAATTGAATCGTAGAGGGTAACGTCAGACAGTGTCAGAAGCGTCCGACAACTGAGATAATGTATGTAATTGTATCGTCTGCGAGGTCTGTGGAATATTGAAGAGAGGGGTGTGAACGCTCAGAAAATTTCTTCATCTCTCTGACAGCCTCTCTTAGGGTGGGAGGAGGGTGGCTTTCAGAGGGAGCGACAAGATGCTATCGAGAGTCATGGAGCCACTAGAGTCAGGACTCAGGTGTTTTCGGCTTGGTTCTGCCATTTGCTGGCTGGGTGACTTGGGTGAGACCTTTCTTCTCTATGGGACTCAGTTTCAATCTCTGTCAAACGAGAGGGTGGGACTAGATGACTTCTCAGGTCCCTTACTGTTCTCATAATCTGTGATTCTTCCAGAGAAATTAGTAGGAGTCTTGGGGTCCTTTGACCTAGAAGTGGCTTTGGGTTCATGGAAATGGCTGTCCCAGAGGACACACTCAGGCTCTTGATTTTTGAGGTTCCTGCTTCTAGTACTTACCAAGCCTCTGGCTCAAGGGGTAAAAGGGAGGAGGGAGGACAGGTTCAGCTACAGCCAAGACTCCCTCTCACCCTGTGAAAAAGCCTTTTTGGAAACTCGAGGACTTCAGAGCCCAGTTCTCATATTTTGCTTCACTGGGGTGTTTCAATTACATTTTCTTACATTTTGTTCAGCTGAGAGGATTATTGACAACTTCAGCCTCCCCAGCTCAAACCTGGCTCCCTGTTCCCTGCTCCCCATTCTTAGTTCCCTACTCACTCCCCTCCCCTTTCTTGTCTCTGGAGTTTAGTATACTTAGCACACCAAGTAGCTGCTGAGGTTTTGGAAAGAAGACTGGTCAACACATCACTGGCCCATCAGGATCCTCAGGTACAGTCAGACCACACAGGCCAACATTGGCCCATGTGTCCACAGTCTTTTGGAAATCAGGCACTTTGGTCAGCTGGGTGGTGCACTAGATAAAGCACTGGCCCTACAGTCAGGAGGGCCTGAATTAAAATCCAGTCTCAGACACATACTAGCTGTGTGACCCTGGGTAAGTCATGTAACCCCGATTGCTTCCAAAAAGAAAGAAAAGGAAATCAGGCACTTGTTCTAAGAAAAACTTAATTACCTATGCACTTTCCAACTCTCTGTGCCTGACAGAAGTGTAAGCCTGAATAGTTTCAGGGGAATTAACTTTTTATAGATAAAATTATGTTGTAAATGTATGAAGGGAGCTCAGTATTTTAAGGATTCTTATTTGAAAGTCGAGGAGAGGTTAATTTTATTTATGAGTTTTCTTAAGTTATAAAACTTAAGTTTTATATATGGGGGCAGCTAGGTGGCACAGGCCCTGGAGTCAAGAGGACCTGAGTTCAAATTCAGCCGCAGACACTTGACACACTAGCTGTGTGACTTTGGGCAAGTCACTTAACCCTAATTGCCTTGCCTTCCCCCCCCCAAAAAAAAAAGTTTTATATATGAAACTATCCCAATGGAAAAACCCATCTGAATAACTTGCATTTCGTGCATTTGTTCATACCTTGATTAAAGACTTAATGAGCACCTACTATGTGCAGGAGCCTGTTGGGGTGATAGAGATGATTAAGGCAAAGTCCTTCCCTTCAGGGAGTTCACCTCTACCCTCAGGACAAGACATCGTAGACATAGAACTGTATATAACATAGATTGTAGCAAAATAACATAACATACAGATCAAGCCCTTTGGGGATTCCGAGGAGAGAGAGAGATCATCGTATTCTTGATGGATAATTTCTTCTCCTGGAATTCTGTGTGGGGTGGGAGTCTTGACTATAACTAGTGTCCATACCTTCTGAGAGGAAGGGAACAAGGAGGGGACACTGGGGAACGTGACTCCATCCAAGAGCAGGATCTTGTTTTTAAATCGACACCTGTACCAGCTTCACCCAGATCACAGTTCCTTGATCATTTGCCTATCCTTGATCAGCACTGAAGATTTTATTCCTTTTCTTGAATCTGGAGTTAGTGATCTCTTATCTTTCTCCTCTCACACTCCCAAAAGTTAGTTCTCCCTCCCTTTCCCTCTGAGACCATTCGGCAGGATAAGATGAAGCCCTTTCAGCCTCTCCAATCTCCTGCTTCATCTATCTCTCCATTATATTTGCATAGAGGGTAAAAGGCCTGGGTAAGTCACTTTCCTCAAAACATTCCATTTTCTTCACCTGTAAAATGGGGATAATGGTACTGGCAAGTAGCTACCATTGAGGCTCCGATGAGATCGCATTGTAAGCTTTAAAGCCATCAGAATAAGGGCAGGGGTTATTACTTCCAAACATTCTGCCAGACCCTAAATCTGAAATAAATATATCTTCTTTTCTTAGCTCTTTCTACAACTTCTACTATCCAATCCCAAAGGCCGAGGACTCGTGGGGTAGGAACAGTGTCTGATGGACCCTGATGTGTTGGGGATTGAATATATGAACCCACTTACCTAAGAGGTTTGCATCTTAAAGGCGCAGTCTAGACCTCAGGGGACATCTTTTACAACTGTTACATCAGGCAGAATGCTGTCTCTGGAGTCAGTCAGTCAATAGTCATTTAGTAAGTGTCTGCTCTTTGATGGGCACTAACCCTTAGGTTCACATGTCATCTTCATGAAACCTTGGCCAGATCACTTTGCCTCTTCAGTTTCCTGATCTGTAAAATGGGGATGGGGGATGGTATGGACTTGGTGGCCACCAAGGGCCCTTCCAGTCCTGAGTTTCTGAACTCTTTCATTTTATAAATGAGGCTCAGAGCGGGGAAAGTTGTTTTGTTGTTTAGTCAATTTTCAGTCATGTCTGACACTTCGTGACCCCATTTGGGGTTTTCTTGGCGAAAATACTAGAGTGGTTTGCCATTTCCTTCTCCAGCTCATTTTACAGGCAAACAGGGTTAAGTGACTTGCCCAAGGTCACACAGCTAGTAAGTCTCTGAGGTCACATTTGAACTCAGGAAGATGAGTCTCCCTGACTACAGACCCTGTGCTCTACCCATTGCATCACCTAGCTGCCCCCAGAAAGGGACTTGCTAAATAATGGGAATGGTAGAGACAGGACCGGATGGTAGTGGTTAACTGATAAAGATGATAACTCAGAATCTGACCCCAGGCTTTGATTGGGTTTTTCAGTTCCACACAACAAACACAGCTTTAGAACTAACAGGATCATTTTCCCTTCTAAACTGGTCAACATGAAAGAGTGCTCATTGATTGTAGTGGCATTTAACAACCTTGTAATCAGGATAAACTAAAACAACTCCTCACACCTTTACCCCACACCAGAGTAAAGGAGAACTAAGGCAGACATTGAAGTGGTAAGTGTGAGCATCTTTTGCTGTTAGGGTTGATAATTTAACAATGCTAACAAAGATTGCTTCTCTAGAGGGGTCCTCTTTAGGGGTCGGTTTGGGCTGGGTAGCGATGAAAACTCTGGTGCTGGTCAATGATGCTGCTTTCTCTGGGCTTATTTCAGGAAAGGTAAGAGAAGAACCGTGGTCAAAGCTAACAACCACCAGATTTCACACACGAGGTCTTGGTTTGGGGAAAATTGTTCATTGTGACTGATTTTCATAGGAGAGAGAGACCAGATATCACTTTATGCTTGAATAGTTACGAAGCTAAGGGCCAGGCAGAAGTCTTCATCATGAGGTTGTCCTTTCTTCCTTTCTAGTTTTAAGAAGCTCAGCTCTTCTGCCTCAAACAATAGAAGTTACAACTGACTGTCTAGAGTATTGGCTTTAGACAGTCTCCCCTGCCCAGTTCTCGGGAGGCCCAAGGTCCTATGTTAGGATCCTCGAGGTGAGAAGAGCAGATCTTCTTTTATTCAGTCCCTTATTGTGTTAGCCTGAGGTTCAGAACCACAGCCAACAACCACCTGCTTCCTCTGATGGTCCAGTTACCCTCTATCTTCCAGAATTTTTGCAGCCTAGAGGAAAGAGCCCTAGACTCGGAATCAGGAGGCCCATCTTCAGAAGTTGGCTATGATACTTTTTAGGGATGTTCCATTCCATGCTTGGAGCTTTAGTTTTTTCTTTTGCAACACAGGGGGTGAAAACAGTTGCCCTGAGGTAGTATGGGATAGTAGAGAGTCGTGATGACCTGTTCAAGCCCTGGGCAAGCATCAGTAAAATCAATCAATCATTCAACATCGGTTAGGCATCTATTTTTTGGTGCCCTGTTAGGCACTAATGAAAGTGCCCAGACGGATGCTCTTAAGTTGCAAAGCAGGTTCCAAACTGCACTGGTGGAGGGAAGTTTCCTCACTGGGAACTCCTGATTAATACCAATGAAATCCTATGTTGTGGTGGTGGGGGGGGAGTTGTCTTCATTATGTTCTCTTGTAGAAGCAGTGTCTGTTGGGCTCCCAGATGGTCTGGGTGATCTCCCTGGGTAGAAATTGCCACCTTGGCACAGTGGATAGAGTGCTGGCCTTGGAGTCAGAACCTGGTTTTGGATCCTTAATATCTCTGGGTCTCAGTTTCCTTTTCTGTAAGATGGAAGGTAGGGAATAATTGTATTCCCTACCTCCAAAGGTTGTGGCAAGGCTCAAATTAGATAATGTATGTAAAGTACGTTGCAGATTTTAAAGTGCTATATAATTATTCTAATTTCCAAGAGGATTCTCCTCAGTGTTTCTTGCCTTGTTCTCCAGCTATTTCAGTTCAGTTCAATTCAAAAAAATATTTTAAGGGCCTAATCCATATGGAACCTTGAGGTTATGAAGTATGTATTCCCTGGTCACTCTGTGCTTCTCAAGGCTGGAGGAAAGACAAGGAAGTATGAGACAGAGCACCTGCCCTCAGGGAGCTCACAGTCTAGGTGGAGAGAGAATGACAGGAGACATAAGGGCTTACTTGTGTGGTGCAGATAGTAAGTACCACTGACCCTCAGGGGACGAGAAATTCCAGCGGACAATTGAATTAGGGAAGGCTTCCTTGAAGACAGTGGCATGTGAGATAGATCTTAAAGGTAGAATTCTGACTGTTAAGGGAGAGGAAGGGTCTTGGGGGGAGGAAAATTTGTTTAAATTTGTGTTTTAGAAACACAAAGGCAGGAAAGAGCCTGTAGCATGAGGGGCCTGGGAGGACACCAGCTGGGTTTGAACTGATGATGGAAGCCCTGGGGCAGAAGGAAGGGGAGTGGAGATGGAGGCCCTTTGGGCAATAGTGCAGGAAGCAAAGGCAGTAGAAAACGGTAGCCAAAAGGACTTCCCATGCTCCCAAGCTGGAAACCTTGCCTCTTCATACAGTGGGTTGCTAAAGTAGGAAAACCTTCCTTCTCCGTCCAAGAGGGGAGGATGTGTAGAATCTCCCTCTGACCATGAAGGGAGATAAACAAGCCAGAACCTCCCTGGGCACTCATGTCAGGAACCACTCAAGGCCTCTACTCACCACAATGGGGAAGATTTCTCTCCAGAGCAGGAAACTAATGAAGGAGAAGAATTTCCCTTGGGCAAATTCTACTTGATGTTTAAAGGACCCCAGGCTACAGCCCCTGGGGTGTAGCAGGATTGAGAAGGCCTCCCCGCCCCCAACTCTCTCCCAAGGCTGGAAATTCTACCAATAAAGTCTCATTACTTTGGCCTCCGCATTATAGTCCCCCTCTTCTGTTAAAATGCAATTCCCCACCCCCAAACCTCCCCCCACCTCAGAGTAAATAAAACTATCAGATCTCCAGAAGGATATAAGAGAGTATAGGTATAAAACTGAAAGGGTCCTTAGGCACCACATAGTCTAACCCCCTTGTTTTCTTTTTGCTTTTTGGAGGGCAGTTGGGGTCAAGTGACTTGCCCAAGGTTACATGGCTAGTAAGTGTTAAGTGTCTGAGGCTGGATTTGAACTCAGGTCCTCCTGACTCCAGGGCCGGTGCTCTATTCACTGTACCACCTAGTCGCCCCCTTATTTTCCAGACAAGAAAACTGAGGCCCAAAGAGGATGCGACTTATGCAAGGTCACACTGAAAATAAGTGTCAGAAGAAGGATTTGAACCTATTTGAAGATGCCAGAGATATTTAGCATCATTGGTTTTCTTAGTGTTGGAAAGGACCTTGAGGAATAAAGGAGCTTTTACTTAATATACTAATTAAAGATGACCTTAAAGCAATAAATTCAAAGACAGTCTTTATTCCTGCTCCCAACTGGTAATACCTTTCCTCCTCCTCAAAAAAAACAAAGCCAACAATAACAATCCACCTCATTTGGTATATACTTATATGTAAGTATCTCCCCTGATTGCAGCAGTTCCTTGGACTTCGGGACTTTTCTGATTTTTTTTTAAACTCCAGGTGCCCAGCATAGAGCTTGGCACAGAGTAGTAAATACTTGATACTTAATACTTAATAAATAATCGTTGACTACAGTGTGATTGATAAAATCTTATCTGTTATAACAACTTTCAAATTATTTTAACAACTAGGTAATAGTGTGAATAATTAACCCCCTTGAAGTCATTGTGTTACTTTATTCACACTGTGTAGTTCCACTGGGCTGGAACTAATTACCATATTTTACACAATTATAATATCTAACAGTTTGAATACATGGGACCTTTTCATGGGATTCATTATTCCCCCTAATCAGGACCTGGTCACAGCTGCATTTACTATTGGTCTCCTCTGATCTCTCCTCATGGTGCACGAATGACCTTGGGCTCTCCAAGGCACAGCCGTAGGGAAGTCTTGAAAGTTTACAAAGCTGAATGGGCTGAGATGTTTTCTCTTTCTCTTTGCATTTCCAATACTTATCACAGTGCCTGAAGGAGGCCCTTAATAAATGCTGTTTGGTTGACTCAGTTAAGTACTGTGGGTCTACCATCACAGAGGACCTGCCTGAGTTTGGAAAGACTTGTCGCTATTCAGGCTGGCCACCAGATAAGATCTTTGGGCCACAGCCACTTGTGCATGCTGCCCAAGAAGGTGTGGAAAGGATGTCATCTGTGTTGATGGAGGTTGCACCCACACTGATGTAATCTCAGAACTTTAAAGTCTTGCAGTAAAATTAGGGACACAATGCCTCTGGCACAAGGTACACACTCCTGTGCTACTGGGAAAAGATTGCCTTACCGAGGAGAGTGGCCACCCACAGAGTCCCCACACACCCTTGTCAAATAAAGGGTAGCCACAGACAAGTATTTTGGCAGTTTGAGTTTTTGTCATGAAGCTAATGCTATCCAGTTTAGTGTTAGGCATATAGGCATAGAGGGGAGCAATTTGAGTTGATGCCTTTCTTGGATCTTCTTTATGCCCTTGGTGAAATGTCATGGGACATCTGAGAGAGGCAAGGGCCCATTCTGGGGCAGGATGGAACAAGGATTCAGGAGAATGGTGTAAAGGTTTAGATGAATAAAATATCCCAGCTGCAGAGAAGCTCAGGTCCCCTTCAAGCTCAAGATTCCGCTAAGTGGCATGGCATCATCCCCAGGCATATTCCCTAGATGCAGGTTCCTACCTGCTCACCCAACCTCTACTGTGAGTCAGTCAGTTAGTCAAGAACATTTCTTAAGCACCTACTGTATGCCAGGTACTCTGCTGGGGAAGTAAAGACAGAAGAAGGAGAGGAGATGTGAAAGGGGAAGGACAGTTGCAAAATCCCAAGGGGGAAGGAGGGAGAGTACTAAACTATGAGTCAGAAAGGCTGAGAGCCACTAGTTCAGCCCTCTTGTTTTATTTATATTTAAATATTCTATTGATGTTTTTTGCCTTAATATCACCATCATTTCTCACCTCTGCTCTCAGACCAAATCCTCCCTTGTGACAAAGAAAAATAATTAAGTCAAAATATGCGATAGCCTGGGTTTCTGGCAATGTATACAGTGTCAGTCCCAGTGTCTTGATTCCCCTCTGCTGTTCAGGGAGGTGTTTGTTGCCTCTTCCAGTCAGTTCCCTCATTTGACTGAGGTCCAGAAAGGGGAAGAGATTTCCTCGAGATCACACTGTACAAGGGTATCAAAGACAGAGCTTCAGTATTCTATTGTTCAGGTTCCCAGCCAGTGATCTTTTCATACCTGCAAGTGGTTTTGAAAAACTGCCTTATTTCCCCTCCAAGACTGTGAGCTCCTTGAGCCCAGAGTTCAATTCTACCCATCTTTGTCTCCGCCTTGGCTCAGCAGGTGTTTGTCAAAATAGATTATGAGTGCGTGGACAAGAGAACAGAAGAGAGGTTCTGGAAGACAAAGGAACTTCGACTTCACAAGTTTGCCCCAAGTCTAGTTCCTCAGAGATGGGCTGTTCTGGAGATGATTCCCAGCCCCTAAATGAGATCTTGACCGTAGTTGGCAGGAGAAATAAAATGTTCTGCCAGTTCAAGGTTTATGATGGTCCCCAGCCTGCAACAGTGATACAGCCCCCACCACACAGAAGCTCATATTTTCCTCTGAAAACATCCTGTCCTGAGGATCATTCACTATAGAGAGAAGGAAGGAAAAAGTAGGCAAACACATGAGAAAAAAAAAAAACCAACAACAAAACAGATCCCCACCCCCGCCTCCTCACTACCACCAGAGAGGGTGACTCCGTCAGCAGCCCAGGACAGATATTGTGACTTCGCCCACCGGAGCATGTGGTTTGCCAAACTCCTCGTACAGGAACCTCATCATCCCCCAACAGGCGTGTGAAAGAGCGGACGAGCCTGAGGCTGGTGGGCTGTGGGCGAGGTACCCCTGCTATCTGATCTCATGTACAGTTGGTGACAACTCAGTGTGGACGGGGAACAGTCAAAGGGCTTGTAACCACATGCGCACCTGGCACATCTCACAACAACATGGGCAAACAGTCCCTCCTGGAGGCCTGGGAGGATGAGGGGAGGCAGAAATAGGGTCAAAGAGAAACCAGGGGACTCGGTAGGATGGGGCCAGAGATTACTGCTTGCCCCATTGAGGCAGAAGGGAGTCTAGAAGGAGTAAGCACAGTGTCAGGATATGAGATGGCAGCTGAGCAAGGTCTGTGGTCATTGGGAGGGATGTGGAGGAAGGAATGCTGGAGCGAAAGCAAAGGTCCTGGGTTGGAATCCCAGCTCGGTCACTCACGCTGTGGGAACAAGCCATTTAAACTCTTGTGTGTCTCAGCTTCCTCATCTGTAAAATCAAGAGTTTTGTGCTCCAGATCTGTGGTCCTGTGAAGTGCCTCCAGTGTGTAAGATGTGGGTCCTCAACCTCGAGGAATTTGCAGCTCAAAGGGATGGAGAGGAAATGATCCAATGTGCACACAAACAAATATGAAAGGTAGAATGAAGAAGAGAGGGCGCCAGGCAAAGTCTGTGAGAGATTTAAGGAGAGAGAAATCTCATTTATCCAGAGAAAGAGAGGCTGGAGGGAAAGGGGGATGTTTGAGTTGGGCTTTGAAGAAAGAGAGCGACTTCAAGCAGTGGTATAGAGGATGCTCTTCTAAGTGTAGGGAATGGTGTGAACAGAGACTCAGAGAGGGAGGACAGGATAAGAACCAGGAATGGAAAATTTGGCTGGGACCTAGAAGATCTAAAGGCTGGATGGAGAAGGGAGGCAGTGAGGAAACAATGAATCCACAAGCATTATTGTTAGCGACCGACGGTGAGCTAGACTCTGTGATGAGTCTGGAGATATAAATGTCACCTGCCCTCAAGGAGGCTGTACTCTGTGGAAGAAATGACATATGCAAGTAATTATATACAAATTAAATACAAGATAATTTGGTGGGGGGAGGCACAGGCAGCTGGGAAGAAGCGACAGATCAGGCCTCATACAGGAGGTAGAAGTTGAGTGGAGGAAGATAGGAATCCTAAAAGGCTGCAAGAAGGAATGGGGGCGGGGTGGGGGGGCAGGGAGGCAGGAGCCTGCCTAGGCACAGATGGGAGAAGGAACGACAGGTACAAGATCAAAAAGTCAGCTGGGGAGCACCATAGTGGGAGTCAGGAGAGCTGCATTCTGGTGATGGTTCTGATGCTGGTTTAGGGGAAGAGTGTGGTGTGTCTGTGTCTGTATGTTTGTGTGTGTGTATGTCTCTGTGTGTGTGTGACAGAGACAGAATGAGCGAGCATGTGTGAAACTTTGGACTGGCAACTTTACTTCTGTTGCCTCAGTTTCCTCCTCTGAGAAATCAGATCACCAGATGATCTTTCTCAGCCCTGAGATTCTATGGTTCTGTGGCTCTGTAAGGTCAGGACAGTCCTGTACGAGGTGGTGTCTAGGCACAAGGCATTCTCTGAGTCACAGTGCATTATCAAGAGGACTCCATGTGACTGGTGGGGAGGGATCAGTGTGGTCAGCTTAAGAAATTCCATGGGGCTTGATGACCATTTCCTCCTGACAATTTGAGCAGCACTGGGGGCTGTGTGCCAGCAGACTTCTTAACAGGGCTCCCACATGTTGGTTCGGCCAGCTGGGCACTGTGTTCTCCAAGGATAAGGCAGCGGGCAGTGGGGAAGTCAAAGCCAGATGCCCTATGGAGGGAAACAACTCCAGGGAAAGCTTCCCCTTTTCCTTCCTGGCGCACCCCCACTGCCCACGTAAACACCCAATGTGTATTTCTTCTGCATGTAGTCAAGTGGGTTCCTTGGGAAACATTGGGAATTAATTTTTTAAAAATTTGCAAATTCAATTCTATTTTAACTGCCCTGGGAGCTCATTATAAAATGAACACCACAACAGTTAATAATAGCACCCGCCTCAGAGGGGTCTTGTGAGAACCAAATGAGATAATAATTTGCCAAAAAAAAAAAAAAAGCCCTTAGTTCCTGCCATTTAGTAGGCTGTGTGTGTGTGTGTGTGTGTGTGTGTTTAGTGGGTGCCCTTCTCTTCCCCCTTCCTCTCATTAGCTGGAGAATCTAAAGTAAATAATCAGAGAATCTCTGAGTTAGAAAGAATTTCAGAGACTGTCATCTCTCTGGTCCAATCAACCTCTATACAAGAATTCCTTCAGAACCAGTGCTCATCCTGTCTTCCTTGGAGACAAACCCCCAGTGAAAAGGAACTTCTTTTACCTGAGAGAGCTCATTCTCCCCTTGGACAGCAGGAATTATTAACTAAGTTTTTCCCTTACACTGTTATAACCTCCCTCTTCAGTGCATCAATTAGAAGTTCCCAGACTGTAACCAAATACTTTTTGAGTGAATGAATGAATTCAAATTTCTATATAATGAGCTTGCTGAAAATGAAGTCTACCTGATCCACACCTCCCTGAGGCTTATAGGTCCAGAGACCTGGGACAAGGCCCTGGAGTGGAGCACACAGTATGTGCATTTGAAAAAAAGGAGCCAAGAACAGACAATCTACAGTAACTCTGAAAGGTTGAGAGATATATCCATGATGTGCCACCTTAGGGTTTGCAAGGTACTAAGCATATTTAGTCTTTACAACCACTCTTAGAGGTAAGTACTAAAGTGAAGGATATTATTCCCATTTTTCAGAAAGATAAATTACCCATGGTCACAGCCATTAAGTGTGATACAAACCCAGCCCTCTCCTGCTTCCCAAGCCTAGCTTCCTCTCCACTGTACCATGTTGCCTGTGCACTAAGCAGTGGAGCTGTAATAGTAAAATACTAGGTGCTGTAGCAGCTCAATGAAGACGTATTTGGGTTGGTTGGGTCTCTTAGGGCCCTACGCACACATCACCCTGCGCAGGTAGCCACACAGCTGGTGCAGAAGGTGGGTCATACCATGCCCAAGTGGAATTGGACATTCAGACTGGTCCCGGCCATGGGGAAAGACCCAGCAACCAGGCTTTGGTGGGGATAGTGCTCATCAGCTCTGGTTCTGACTTTGCTCCAGGCTCATTTGGAAACTGAGTGACAGTTCTTTAGTCAGTGCTGGGTCTCTTTTTCTTCACAGGTGGATTTTGAAATTGGGTCAGGCCCAGGTGTATGAGTGGGGGAGGCAGGGACGGAAAGAAGGAGAAAAGAGGTCACCATAGCGGAAGCCTGAGATCCAAAGAGTCAGGATTTTGTCCCAGTTCAGATTTCCTGAGTTGTTTTAGGCAAGTGTTTTATGCTCTCTCTGATCCCTCAATTTCCCCATTATGACATGGGAATAACCAATCTTGATCCTCCCTGCCCTGCCTCTTGGGGAAGCTGTAAAGAATAATGAGAAGGCCAGGGAGTGCAGAATTCTCAGTTATACATTTTGGCTGGGACTAAGAATATATGAAAATATAAAAATGAATTGGGAAGGAGGTAGTGAGGTTTTATATATATATATGTATATATATATATATATATATATATATATACGTACACACATAGATACATACATATGTGTGTATTTGAAAGAATACCATACTAGGAGTTAGATGTTAGTTCAACATCTAACCTTTATCATCTCTCAGTTGGACTATTGCTATAACCTCCCATTTGGTCACCCTGTCTCAAGTCTCTTCAAACCCCAATGCATACATACTTCATGCAGCCAGACTGATTTTCCTAAAGCATAAATCTTGCCTTCTCCCCTAATCTATAAAGTTTAGTGGCTCCCTGTATATCTCCAGGATTAAATATAAATTTCTGTTTTCCAGGCCCTTCATAATCTGGTCCTACTGCCAAACTTCAGTGCAGCCGAGCTGACCTTCTTCCTGTTCTTCATACATGTCACTCCATATCTTTCTCCCCACCCCCACCCACCACCATGTGTCTTTGCATCAGTACCCTTCCATGCCTGGAATACAATCTTTCCTCACCTTCATCTCTCAGACTCCCTAGTTTCCTTCAAAAGCTCAGCTCAGTCTTCATCTGCATGCAGCCTTTTCTGACTCACACCCTGCCCTCCCAGATGCTAGTGCCTCCCCTCCAAAACGACTTCTTATCTCTTTTACACCCACCTATATATGTATGTATTGTCTCTCCTAACTACCCTATGAACTTCTTCAGGGCAGGAACTATTCTAATTATAGGCTGGAGTAAGAACAATCTCCCTTTCCTCCCTTTCCCACAAATACCCCATCATTTGATCCCTTTCGAGGGCTATTCTTAAATAACTGGTGGCATAAGGAAAGTTGATAGATTTCAAGATAGTTTGGACTACTCTTTACCACTGTCTGAAAAGATGGCAGAGTAGAACACTTTGGAGGTAGGGGGTTAGACTGATTGACCTCTAGCTACCACATCTGAAGCTTCTTCAGAGATGCCAGTGCATAGACTGTTGAATTTAGAGTGAGGAAGACACTATCTATGTGAGTCTGGGCAAGACACTTAGCCTTTCCAAGCTCAGTTTCCTTGTCTATAAAATGGGAATAATAATGTCACCCATCTTACAGGGTTATTATCAAGTTCTCTATGAATGACATTTTTTTTCCTTGACCTCTCTCATTTAACTCTGGCCATGCCTTCTCACTGACCCTTCCCCCAGCACTGAATTCTGCATTCCCAGTGACTTTCACATGCACCTGTGGGAGTACAGAGGATAAGCCTCACCTAGTGACTAGAGTGTCTCATACTTCAGACTGGCATAAAGACTGGACAGTGCAGGCAAGAGTGGAAAAATGAAACCACATAGACTGGAGAGGGGCCTAGATAGAAGGAGGCTAGAGCCTCCTTCTAAAAGCAGGGACCATTTACTTAGAAGGGGAAGCTACATGGCACAGTGGATAGAGTGCTGGGCCTGGAGTCACAAACTCATCTTCCTGAGTTCAAATCTGGCCTCACTAGCTGTGTGACCTTGGACAAGTCACGTAACCTTGTTTGCCTCAATTTCCTTATCTGTAAAATGAGCTAGAGAAGGAAATGGCAAACTACTCCAAAAAAAGAAAACCCCCAAATGGGGTCACAAAGAGTCAGATGTGACTGAAAAACAACTGAACTTAGAAACCAACATTCTAAGACTGCCTCTTCCCTCCATGTACCCTAATGGATCTAGCACAGGGGTTCTTCTTTGGCATCCTGGTGAAAGCCTATGGAATCCTAATAATAATTTTTTTAAACTAATAAAATAGATTATTTTAAGAAGTAAAAAGTTAGTGAAAATAAAGATGTATTTTTTCCCTCCCCCATTTCATGGACTCCTGAAATCTATCCATAGACTTCAGGTTAAGAACCTCTGATCTAGAGGAAATGCCAGATGTTGGACTGAGGGTTTTTTGAGCTGATCTCAATTGACTCCAACTGGCTATTGGGACTTGCTTTTCTGCTGGTGTTCCCAGTTGTAAAATGGGAAGCAGGCCTCTCCTTGGACTCTCTTAATTACTGCTTATAAAACAGTTGGGGATGGGCAGGTAAGAAAGCCTCCTAGCTCTTGGGATCTCCCTCCAGGAGCCCTTTGGGATTTATTAGTATTTGACTAAAATTCAAAGTCTGCAGTTGATTAGGGGTCTAGGTCAGGGGAAGTGGGATAGAGTGGAAGGGAACAGAGAAATGAACCAAATAATGAACTAGGACATCGATTCTTTCGTTGGGAAGTAAAGAATTAATTCTCTCTCTTTGAGCCTGTCTGGAAAAATCACCTTTGGGGAAGAATGCTGGGTCTTAGACATTCAGTCGAGGGAGTGGTGTGGAAAATTGGGGGAAAGGTACATGTTTGGAAAAAAAACCCAGGGAAATCTAGGCCCCAGATCTTAACTGATGGGGTATACTCTGTCTTCCCGGGGGACTATTGTCTAGGAGGCTTTAAGATAAAGTAAGGAGAGGCTGGTGCTGGAAGAGAAGCAAGATTTACTAGAACAGAAAGAGCTTGAAGTCCAAAGACTTGGGTTCTCGTTCTGTCGCTGACTCTTGATACCCAGGCAACAGGCAAACCGCTTCACCTGCCTGAGCTTCCCGTTCTTTATCTGAGAAATGGGAAAACAACACTTGTACCACTTGCTTCCCTGGGTTGTTCTTCGGAAAGTGCTTTGGAAATATGAGTCACTCTCATTGTTTGTTTGTTTGGGGTTTTTTGGGGAGGGCAATCGGGATTAAGTGACTTGCCCAAAGTCACACAGCTAGTAAGTGTGTCAAGTGTCTGAGGTCAGATTTGAACTCAGGTCCTCCTGACTCCAGGGCTGGTGCTCTATTCACTGCACCGCCCAGCCGCCCCACTCTCATTGCTTAATGATAGTAATGGAACCTCTGCTTATTTCTCTCTCCTGGAAACTGGGAATCAGGTTGGTGCTCTCAGTTTCTGTGAGGCTTGGACTTTTCCAGGGGTTGAGAGTAGACTCTCTCTAGCCCTCTCCCCATCAGACTTTCCCAACATGGGCTGTTCGTCTTAGTCTCTTAGCATTTAGTCTCCAAGGCTGTCTGGCATCTCAGCCTCTGGTGATGGGGAGGTAATGATAACTTGGTGCAGTGGCGGCAGGCAGGCAAGCCCCATAAATGGTGGTTACCAGGTCGGCCTGGAATGTAGGAGGGCTGGGTAGAAGGGCCTCCCTCTATGTTACTCACAGTTGCTGTGGGGGGGGGGGGGGTGTTAGCTGCTTGGGAAAAGTTGACTTAGGAGCAGTGGGGAGGTGGGGGTGGAGAATTTGGAAGACATCCCAGCCACAGCCTAGTCCATGGGATGGTGGCAGCATTAGAGGCTTCCTACGCTGACAATAGCAAGTGCTGGGAGAATTGGGAACATACTTTCTGTATGTTGTTACAGACTCTCCTAGAGAAACCCTACCGTGACCCAGCCAAGGATGGGGAGAGGGAAGAGAGACTCCCCAGAGAGCAATGAGAGTTATAGGGGAGCAAATCTCAGGTCGCTATAAGAAAGAATTTCTAACAATTGCAGATCTCTAACAGGGAGAGTGAACTTTCTTGTGTGTTAGGGAGCTCTCCTTTAATGGAGGCGTCTAAGCAGCAGCTGAATGACCACTTGTCAGAGATGTTGCCAGAGGGCGTTCCTGTCCTCTCAAGGTGTGACAGAGGGACCTCTTGTCATCTAGCAGAGACTTTTTCATTCTAAGACCATAGGATTCTATAATTATCTGTCTCCATGGGGGACTTGGCCTTTTCTGAGGGAGAAAAAGCAGTAAGGTCTTCATTCAGTCTCTGAACCTATTGGCTCCTTGGCCTGTCTTCCTGGTGGAAGGCCCAGAAGAGAAATATGATTTCTTATTGGTGAAGTGCATGGTATGCTGGGAACTGAACATGGACTTGAAGACAGAAACCCTCCTTTTCATTGTCTTCCTTATTGTTGACTTGGAGTTTGACGAGATCTTTATTTTACCTTCAAGTCCTAGCCCTTCTCTGTGACTTTATTACTATTTAGCAACCAATCATGCATCGCCCTGTTAACATCTCGAAACAGTGACATGCAAGGGTCAGCTGAAGGAACTGGGGATGGCAGCCTTCAGACACAGGAAGCTGTCATGAGAGATGGATTAGACTTCTTCTTGGACCCAGAGGAGAGAACCTGGAGCAATGGGTATCAACCACAGAGAGGCCTATTTCAGCTTAAGACAGACTTCCTAAAATTAGAGCCTGTTCCAACCTTGTAGTGAGTTCGCCATCACTGGAGGTATCCAGGCAGAAGTTGAATAATCCCTTATTGATGGTATTGTAGAAAGGATTCATACTGAGGTATTAGACTGGATGTCTTTGCAACTCTCGATAGTTCTGTTATTTCTGGGAGCTCCCTCTGGCCCCTGGACTAAGGAGAGACCGGCTGCCTAAAGGCCTTCAAACGGGTTGTGGTGAGAAACTTGAACTTTCTTCTCTGAAAGTGTTTGAGGTGTGTTTTGTTTTTTATTATTGTTGTTGCCACCCCCGCCGAGCAGTTTGGGAGTGTTAAGGTTTTAACGGTAAAAGCCCAGCCAAGTGGAGTCAAGGGGGCGTTTCCGAGGGCTGTAGGTGGAAGATGCAGTGAGGCAGACCAGCCCCTGTGGTTTGCTGGGGAAAATGCAGGCTGTGTTTATTTTTCACCTGGGCCACATACACACTGAAGGGAGGGGCTCTGAAGACCAAGTAGCACCCAGAACGAACAATATGTGACACCAAAGCAAGAGGAAATCCACTGAGGTTTCCTCCGCTCCTCTTGCTGCTGCTCGGCTAATTCTACAGCCTCTGCCATCGCCTTCAGGAAAAAGGATTGTGAGTGGGGGCGTCAGGGGCCAGGCAAGCCCAGTTCTCACGATGGCTGCTTGTAACCTTGACCCATTCTCCTCCAAAGGGACAGGCCAGGACAGAAAGGCCAGGTGACATTGGTGTGCTAGACCAGTCCAGGAGGGATGGACATAGGCAGAAGCAAGCCTCCAGCGGCTCAAGATTGAGCAAAACATTGTTGCCAAGCCATAGAACCTTAGAGTGAGACAAATCCTTAGAATCCAGCCAGTCCAACCCTCTCGTTTACAGGAAAGAAAACCGAGGCCCAGAAAGGGGAAGGGTCCTGTTCAAAGTCACATCGCTCCTCCTCCCACCTAACTTTGACAGAGACACAGCCCCAGCACCCGAGCCTGTCTTCATTTCCCTTTGACCACTCTCTCCACCACTTCTTCGTGTTTCTCCTATGAAGAGCATCTTTGTACTTACTGAGAGATTGTGGGCCCAGCTTCTCGTTCTCTCTGTCTCGTTAGATTTGAACCTGATGTTCCTTCATAGTCTTAGCTTAGCTTTGGGAAAAAGTGAAGCGTGAAAGTTCCTTCTTCTCCCCAGGAAACCTTGGTCTGGGATGTCCAGTGCCTGTCCCACTGGTGGAGGTGAAGGAAGGGAGGAGCAACAGGGCTGGCAGGGATAGAGCCCTGAAAAGAGAGGAAGGACCTTAACATGGCCAAGCCTTGCTCCTTGTCCTGCCTTCAGCTACCACCAGTCTTCTATAAGCAGAAAAGCTCAAAATTCTATCTAGTGTGAGGAGTAATAGCAAATAGAACCCCCGACTTCAGTCCTGCCTTTTGCTAGCTGTAAGTGGGGGCGTCGGGGGCCAGGCAAGCCCAGTTCTCACGATGGCTGTTTGTAACCTTGACCGTGTCACTTCCCGCTCTGGGTGTCCAAGTTTCCCCATCTGTAAAATGAGGACACTGGACCAGATGGACTAGAAGGTACCTGCCTTGTAGCTGTGACAGTCTATGAGTCTGTGATTCAGTTTAATACTGTAAATCCTTGCTGAGCATAATATCACCCATTTGGCCAGGACTGAGCTGGGGGCGGGGGGGAAGGAAGAAGGGAAGAGAAGTTGCTGACCCTTTCCTTGAAGAATTCACAGAAGCCAGAGACAAAGACAAGACAGCTTATAGGCAAATAAGATGTCAACTACAGACAAAAGGTGTTCAGGGCAGGTAGGAAGGGGAGAAGTCTCATGAACAAAAATACCCTAGGCAAGAACGACTGTCCAGGCAGGTGAGATCTGAGTTGAGCTTTGAAGAATGAGCATGTCACAGGAAGGCAGAAAAATGTCCCTGGCAGATGTGTCATCCCTTGAGACTACTGAGCCCTGTTGGAATTGTATCCTGTTTCAGACCCTGTTACAAGGGATCCATCTGGAAAACTGATACACATTCACACCTCCATGTTCCCCTACATATACACAATATGCTCTAGAGTATGGCTGACAGCAGCAGACAAGTCTGCTGCTTCTGCTGGCTAACCACAGTCCCTAGATGGCCAACCCTGAGGCTGGTGCCAGCCTCAACCATGACAGGAAAGTCTATGAGCCCAACCCCCTTGCCAATCTCTAAGAAAATTGTCAGCTCACATTGGCAGCTGAAAGAGGGGAAAGGCATGGAGGGAAGGGAAGCCACCGGATTTTAGCACAGTCAAGCCCAGAAGTTCCTTCTTGTCTCCCTAGGCTAATGACAGGGCTAGGCCCCTTAGGCTGGCTTCTAAGGGAATTGTGATGGTCCCTTTGTATCTGGACCCAGAAAGTATTCTTTCCAGCATGATCCTGTTTGACTTGGGAGCTGTGGATTCTGGCAGTGGCAGGAAGAGGAGAGAAGGGGGCTCCAAGGATGGTAGAGTCTACATGTGTACATGATGGGAGAATTAGGAAGGTGGATTTTTAGGATTATTTCCACAGGTTCTCAGTAAAAAGCAAATTTATCTGATTTTAATAGCTTCATTAAAAAAAGATGTGCCAATTCCATCCCCACCCAACAGTCCCCTGTTCACTGTTATGAAAGATGCCATTCTGGTATCTTAAAAGTTTCTACTGTCCAAAAAAATCTCTTTGCCCAGTGAGCTCAGAAATTGGTATGTCATTTGACCCCAGAGCATTTCTAGGAACTGGGAGGTGGTACCTGGCCCTGGCCATTCTTCTCTGTAACAATGGTAAAATTCTTCTATCTGTATTAGGGCCGAAGATAACTCTGCTGTGGGGTGGGGTGGTGTGGTGTGGGGAGAACAGGTTATGTCCTTAAAAGGGGACTTTTTATCTTACTGTTCCTGAAAAGGAGGAGAAAGATTCTGGGGTTACTAAGCCCACCCTGGGGGACCAGTCACTATATTGAATTCACTTTGCAGGACAGTGTGGTATAGAGGAGAGAGAGCATCAAGAGACCTGAGTTAGGGACCCAACTCTGTGCAAACTGCTCATGCAGCCTTGGGCTATCATTTACCCTCTCAAGCTCTCAAGTTCACCACCTATATAACATGACAGGGCTGGACTAAACTGGACTAGATGGCCTCTAAGCTCCCTCGCAGCCCTTTATCTACAATCCCAAGATCCCATACATTCAAGGTAGCTGGAGGTCGTACAGAGCATTGACTTTGGAGTTGCAGGACCTAGGCTCAAATTCAAGCTCTGCCATTTATTGGACCAATCTTGTCAAATCAGGAGGCTGTACTAAATTATTGGCAAGGACCCTTAGGGTTCTGGATTGAATCTTGTGATTGTAATTACTTCCCCCCTGTCTCCTCAGCTAGAATCATTCCACTTAGGGAAATGATGACAGAAGACTGAGGAGGATGAGGGAGGTTTGGCCACCAGGCCATGATAAGGATGAGACATCTAGAAAGAGAGGGAGATTGGAGAAACGAGCAAGACCAGGCCCAGGGAGCGTTCAGACTCAGGTGAGTGCTGAGTCTTGGAAGGACACACAAATATGCGCCGCGATTATGGTGATATCAGCTCCACGAAACACCTGTCATTATTAATTATTTGGCCTATAAGTTGCGTGGGTGAGACTTCTCTGTGCCCAGAACTGAGTGCACTCCCCCCCGGGGTGCTTCACCATTAGTGGGCTCCCACTGACGGTGTCCATGGGCCTCAGTGCACTCATCCTTAACTGGCTTTCCTCTCCTCCTTCCCACACCCAAGGGAATGTTTCAGAGAGAGAACTCTTTGGAAGCAAGCTGCAGACGCAGAACAGAAAAATGCCTTTTCCCAAACCTGTTTGCAGAGAGCCAGCTCCCAGTGCTCACTCTTTTGGATCCAGTAGCTTACAAGTGTTTCCAGGGGGCATGGTAGTGGATATAGGTTTCGAGGAAAGAGAGATGCCCGAGTTCCTGAAAGAAATGGTACAGGCAGGACCCCTCTCTTCCCCTGCTGCCCTCCCTTGTCCTACCCAGTATAGGCAAAGGTAGCCGTTCCCTGTTTAGCTACCCAAGTGGAAAACATGGTGACTTCTGATTCTTGTTTGTCTGGGTAACCACAAGTTTACATTACAGATAAGAGAAAACATAAACAAAACTGTTGGCCTCTGACTGTGGTCCCCGCAACCCAGGGTGTTGGAACCTATGATCCTTGCTGTAGCCCTGGCAGTCTCACTGAGAGGGATTTACTGGGCCATGTCAGCTTCTCCATACAAGGTGTGTATGGGGGGGGGGGGTGTAGCAGGAGTTGTGTGTGGAGGTGGAGGATAGCCTTGTGGCACTGGGATAGCTCCCCACCAGATAGGAGAATCCAAGGTTTGAGGGTCCAGTGCCTGCCTTATGACTCTGCTGGCTGCAAATGAGAAGTGGTCACACTGAATACCTTCCCATTCTTCCCAGTCCAGCTCAAATGCCACCCTCCCAGGGAAACTCCCACTGATTCCTTCTCTCCAGCCAGAAGTGACCACTTACTTCTGATCCTCTATAGCACTCCCATCAGAGGATTCCCAGGGTAGCCCAAAGTGGTAGGGAATATGCACAAATAACACTATGATGCAAAACAGAGTCTAATGGAAGCAGAGGAGATGTACTGTGTTTATATATTTATCTCTCAGCACCCAGTACAGGACTCTGAACATAGGAGGCATTCAGTAAATGTTAGATGAATGAATAAATGAATGATTGTCAACTACCATCATAAAAAATTGGCCATCCTCTGTCACCCTACTTCCCCCTGACCCTCTCCAGCTCCAGCTCATGGGTTTCATTATTGGGCAAATGAGAGGTTTTGTAGGGGACAGAAACAGTAAAAACTACTTCTTCATGGCCAGAACATTGGACCTCCTGTGTACCAGGCTCACCATCTGCCTCCAGCCCTGAGTCCAATTTAAAAAAATTTTTTTTATTTTATTATTTATTTTTAACATTCTTTTCTTTTTAAATTTTGAGTTCTAAAATTTGAGTTCCAAATTCTCCCTCCTACCCCCCTCCCACACCAACTGAGAAGGCAAGCAATCAATTACACATGTGAAATCATGCAAAACATTTCTATATTAGCCAAGTTTCCAAAAAAAGCAAGAAAAATGAAGTGGGAAAATTATATTTCAATTTGCAATCAGAGTTCATCGGTTCTCTCTCTCCCTGAAGGTGGATAGCATTTTTTCATCATTAGTCCTCTGGAATTGTCTTGGATCATTGTATCGATTCAGAGTAAAGAAGTCGTTCACAGTTGATCATCATTACAGCATTGCTGATACTGTGCACAATGATCTCCCAGTTCTGCTCACTTCAATTCTTTGCCACTACAAAAAGAGCTGCTGTAAATATTTTTGTACATATATGTCCTTTTCCTTTTTCTTTGATGTCTTTGGTATACAGACCTTGTAGTGGCATTGCTAGATCAAAGGGAATGCAGTTTTATGCCCTTTGGGTATAGTGCCAAATGGAAGTTCCTTAGTGCACTTCTTTTCCCCTCTTCCTCTCCAGTATTTGTCATTTCTGATAGCTATGAGGTGGTGCCTTAAAATTGTTTTAATTTGCATTTCTCTAATCAATAGTGATTTAGAGCATTTTTGTATATGATTATAGATAACTTCTATTTCTTCTTCTGAAAACCGTCTGTTGAAAAATCCTTTGACCATTTAGCAATTGGGGAATGACACTTATTTTTATAAATTTGACTCAGTTCTTTTGAGAAATGAGATCTTTATCAGAGAAACTTCCTGTAATATTTTTTTATATTACTTCATTGTCTATGGTACCTTTTGGCATGATGTAGTTTCCCTGATGATCTCCTTTAATTAGGTCTATTTTTGCTCTTGCTTTGTCTGAGATTATGATTGCTCCTGAATCTATTTTCAAATGTCTGATATCCTGACTTATCTTATCCTGACTTAAGGGGCAAACTGTTAAGACAGAGTATTTGTTGATGTCCTCTCAGCGGTTAAGAGGACTTTGGCAGACCAAAAACATTTGCGATACAGTGAGCTACACCTCTAATACTGGACTTTTGGATGTGTGTGAAAGGGGAGTGGTAAATGTTTTCATTAGGGCCCTGCCCAACAAACTTTAGATCAGGACATATAGGGAGTGTGGCACGGGGGCAGAAAGAAATGGACTTTTAGTAAGAAGAACTGGGCTTGAGTCTTGATTCTATCAGTAATTAGTAGCCATGGTAGTGGGGGCATACATAAGCTTCAATTACTTCATCTATAAAATAAGGGTAATACCATTCAACTCACAAAGTTGTTATGAGAATCATATGAAACAATGCACATGAAGTACTCTAATGATGAAGCACCAAGCCAAACTGAACTTTTTATAGTTCTAAATGGAAGGAGCCCTGCACTGGAAGCTAGGAGATCTGGGTTCTCATGCTGACTCTGTCACTAATTGGTGGTAAGATCTTGAACAAACTATTTCCCTTCTCAGGGCCTCAGTTTCTCTATCTTAACATTCAAGGGATAGGCTAGATGGTCTCTATGTCTTTTGCTTCCGTACCAGGATCCTAAAATGAGGAGGCTCCCTTGAAGGAGATAGTGGGTGTAAGCTAAATTATAATTCTCAAAATAGGGAGGAAACTTACGGCTCTCGTTATCTTAAACAAGCAGAAATCACAAATAGGTTCCAGACCAGGTTTAGTTAAATTCCCCCATTAGAGCCAGGACCTAGACTAGGGGAATAAGGGAGCTTTATAGGTAAAAACCAAAGAAGGGCAGACAATAGAACCTTAACTCTCTTGTGCCTCTTCTGGTGCAAGGGACTGCATGGCAGAAAGACAGTACTGAGGGCCAGGGGTGATAGAGAAAACAAGAAAGAAGTCGCTCTAAGAAATCCCCCAAAAGTCCCCATTGAAGGTTGAAAGCCTCCTCTATTTGCCCTTGCTTTTTCCCTACAGAATTAAAAGCTGCCCTAGTCCCTCAGTCCCTCGGTATAGCCCTGGAGAGCCTACCCCATGGCCTTTTATGTGGTTTGGCTGGAGTCAGAGCCTCCATCTTTATGAGGCTTGCTCTAGGTTCCCAGGGAAGCCGTGGCTCCTGAGCCAAGCTCAGATGGTGGGAGAGAGCAGCTAGAAGAAGGCCAGGCCCCTCCCTCTACAGAGTTTTGAGACACCCTCTGCCTCTCCACCACCATGTACACTACCAGGTCTGGGGCCTTATGCCAGGCAGGTGAGGAAGCTGGGAGCCTGCTGGAGTTTCAGCCTCACTGTCAACACCTGGGAGCACCAGCTGCAGGTTACCAAGAGAAAGTTGAGAGTAAGGGGGGAAATGAAGCTTAGATACAACTACAAACTCACAGCAGTCTTCTGAAGCCCGGCTGCCATGGGCCCTATTATCATTACCTTGGCACTGTTATCCCTGTTTGGAGACATAAATCCTGTGAGAGCAGCCTTCAGGTCTCGCCTTTGTCCTCTGTGGGGCCCAGCCCATAGGAGAACCATCAACTTTGGAGGGAGCAGGGACCTTTGAGGCCATTTCCTCAAGTCTCATCTAATCCCATCCTTTTACAGAAGAGAACATAAGCCCAGTAGAAGGAACTAGCGTGCCCAGGTTCATACAGCAGAGGCAAGACTCCTGATTCCCAGTGCAGGACTCTTTTCTGTTATACCACACTGCCTCTTGCCCTATTTCCTATAGCTATCTAGGAAATATATTCCTATATAGCCCTGGGCAAGTAACTAAACTTCTCTCAGCCTCAGTTTCCTCATCTGTAAAATGGGAATAATAGCATCTATTCCACAGGGTTGCTGTGAGAGTCCAATTAGTGTGTATATGTGTATATCTGTCTATCTAGATACATATGTCTATATGTCTATATATCATTTTACAGAGTGGAGAAGGTCTACATTACACTTATCACATATATCATGGCTATTATATGCATTATAGTTAGCTTATACATGTTACAGTTAATTACTATTATACTGACTAACAAGTCGTCAGACTTCACTTAGAGATCTTGGGTAATGAGATCACCTCCCAAGGGAGCTCATTCCATTGTCTGAGAGCTCCAGAGCTGTGAGAGAGGTCATCAGGCTGAAATAGTCCTCTCGGTGCCTCAAATCCATCGTTCCCAATTCTGCTGTCTGAGGACTGGAAGAATTCTGGCATCCTTCTTCTCTTTGACAGCCCTTCTTCATACTTGAGGATAAGAAAAAGACCCTTCTCAAGTCTTCTCTCTCCAGTCCCCTCATTGTCTCGGTTGCCTTCCTTCAGAAACCCTCCATGGGGCGCCTAGAGCCAAAGACAGCAGTGCAGATGTGGTCTGACTGAGACAGAGCACATACATCAGGAATGACAGAATCTCAGTGTTGATAAAGACATCAGAGGCCATCGAGCCTGACCTGTATCTGACCAAGAATCCTTTCAACCACATCGCCAACAAGTGGTCATCCACACTTGATTCAAATACCTTCAGTGGTGAGAAATTCACTCCTTGTTGAGGCTGCCCATTCTACTCTTGGATGGTGCTAGTCATTAAGAAGCTTATCCTATCTCTGCCATCTGTGCCAAAGAGACTACATCTAATTCCTCTTTCACTTAATAGTCCTTCAAATACTTAAAGGCCACAATTAAAGGACTATCACCTCTTAACATTCTGGACTCTAAGACTCAATTAATGCAACTAAAGACTGGATTTGGGGTTTTTTGACTGTCACATATCTCTTTCTGACTTCAGGTGCTCAGTAATAGGGAGCCACTGTAAATTCTGGAGCAGGGGAAGGACAGGGACAGTAGTATTTCCTACTCAGCTTAATTCCCAAAGCTGCCTCCTACAAACATCCTTTTCTCCCTATTCAGCCCACCACATATTTTTTGGAAGGAGATTACTGACTCCTCTGTAGAATAAAGTCATAGTTCTATCCAAGAGAAGCAAAGCAACATGTTGAGCAGATGTCATGAGTATGCCTAGAGGACAGAACCAGGATACCATCTGTACCTCAGCACCGTGGGCCAATGTTTTCTTTTTCTTTTTTAATATAACACAGTTTTCAGGGTCCTTGACTGACCACACACACACACACACACACACACACACACACACATACTCATACATATATGCATTGCCCAAGGCAATTCACTTCCAAGAAGTGATTTTCCAACACAGAAAGAGATATGGGATGTGTATCTACTAAGTACCATGCTTTATGAAGTCTGGATTTTTAGATAATGGTTATTCACTTTACTGACAGGATTGACCCCAAGGGGTCCATTAAATAGAAATCTCCTCTGGTGTACTGAAAATAGGATTCAGTTTACAAAAAATTTCATTTGATTTAACTTAAGGAGAAGCTCAAACACTGCTGAGAAATTGGCATAAAATGATGGGAGGATCGAAAACAGTGAGAGTCACAGGCAGCTGGGAGGGAAGAGAAATACCACTCTGGTGGTATGACTAAGGGCGAGTCACCCACCCTCTGGTGGCCTCGGTTTCCTTAAAAGTCTTATCCAGCTCTAGAGCCTAGGATCATGTCATGCCATTTTAGCCATTCACCATTACCTACCAATGCCAGTTTTTGATCCTGACATTTCCAGCTTTCTACAGTATGACCACAACCTACCTCAACAGTTTTATGTCACATAATTCATTCCCACACATGCTGTGTTCCACCTAGGCTTGTTCTTCTCCTCAACCATGCTCACTTCTGTGCTTTTACATTTATTATTACTCCCTCCGTTCCATTTGTGTTCCCCCCTTCCCAACTCTTTCTCCATGTATTGATATCCTGCTCATCCTTTAGGGTCCAACTCAATTGCCAGCTCTTCTTCCAAGAAGTCTTCCCTGCCAACAACCTCCCAAAAGGATCTCTTCTTTGAATTCTCGCAGACTGTACTGCCTATACTACCCCTATTAGCAGTTTCACAAAGTACGTCTTATCATTCTCTGATGCTTCTATGTGTGAGTCCTTGACCAGATTTTGTACTCCTAACAGGTCTTCACATTCTCTGTATCTCTTTCCCATATTTTAGGAAGGACAGAGGGTAGGAGAAGAAGCCCCACATGAAAAGGGAAAGGTTTTCTCTTCACTTTATTAGAAACCACTGACTTCTTCTATTGTCATTCCCAATAGACAGAAAGAGTAAGATCACCTCTTGGTTAGCTGGAAGGTTCTGTATCTTGTCTGAATTAGGCCATTAGGACATCATTCAGGGTCATGAAAATACCAGATACCAAAGCAGAGAGGTCTGAGAAAGAGCCTTATCCTAAACTATTTCCTCATGTGGTATTCTGGAGCCCAAAGTATATGTGTAAGGGGGTGGTCCCTAAGTCGTGGCTGGGTCATACCAAAATAGGTAACTGCTAGAAACCAGAGAGTTTCTAAACATATATTCCTATGTCTCTAAGTAAAGCAATATGAAAAAAGAGCTCTGGGCTAGCTAAATATGATGCTCTCCCACCTACAAGAGTTCCTCTCTGACTATTCCAGCTCTTGAAACTCTCCTTCTTTGAATGCCTACAACCCACATTCTAATGGGATTGGAAGTTTTTTTTAATTCATTTGTTTTTAGTTTTCAGCATTCACTTTTATAAGATTTTGAATTCTAAACTTTCCCCATTCCTTCACCTCCCCTCCCCAAGACAGCAAGCAATCTGATACAGGCTATACATGTACAATCATGTTAGATATATTTCCACATTAGTCATGTGGTGAAAGAAGAATCAGAACAAAAGGAACGAAATCTCCATTCGGACTCCATAGTTCTTTCTCTGGGTGTGGATGGCATTTTCCATCATGAGTCTTTTGGAATTGTCTTAGATCATGACATTGCTAAGAAGAGCTAAGCCTACCAAAGTTGATCATTGCACAATGTTGCTGTTACAATGTACAACGTTCTTCTGGTTCTGCTCACTTCACTCAGCATCAGTTCATTTAAGATTTTCCAGGTTTTTCTGAAATATGCCTGCTCATCATTTCTTCTGGAACAGTAGTATTCTATTACATTCATATACCACAAACTTGTTCAGCCATTCCCCAATTGATCGGCATCCCCTCAATGTCCAATGCTTTGCCACCACAAAAAGAGCTGCTATAAATATCTGTGTGTGTATGGATCCTTTTCCTTTTTTATAATCTCTTCACGATAAGACCTAGGAGCAGTATTACTGGATCAAAGAGTATGCACAGTTTGGTTGCCCTTTGAACATAGTTCCAAATTGCTCTCCAGAATGGTTGGATCAGTTCACAACTCCACTAACAATGCATTAGTGTTCCAATTTTCCCACATCTTCTCCAACATTTATCATTTTCCTGTTTTGTCATGTTAGCCAATCTGATACGTGTGATGTGATACCTCATTGTTTTAATTTGCATTTCTCTAATCAATAGTGATTTAAAGCATTTTTATATGACTATAGATAGTTTTAATTTCTTCACCTGAAAACTGCCTATTCATATCCTTTGAACATTTATCAATTGGGGCATAACATGTGTTCTTATAAATTTGACTCAGTTCTCTACATGTATTTTTAAAATAAGGCCTTTATCAGAGACACTGGGCTGTAAAAATTGTTTCTCAGCTTCCTGCTTTCCTTCTTATCTCGGTTACATTGGCTTTGTTTATGCAAAACCTTTTTAGTTTAATGTAATCAAAATTATCCATTTTGTATTTCATAATGTTCTTTATCTCTTGTTTGATCATAAATTCTTCTACTCTCCGTAGATCTGATAGGTAAACTGTTCCTTGCTCTCCTAATTTGCTTATAATATCACCGTTTATGTCTAAATCATGTACCCATTTTGACCTTGTCTTAGTATACTGTATAATATGTTGATCTGTGTCTGTTTTCTGTCATACTATTTTCTAGTTTTCCCAGAAGTTTTAAATAGTGAGTTCTTTTTCCAGAAGCCCGGAGTCTTTGGGTTTATCAAACAGTAGATTACTATTGTCATTGACCACTGTGTCTTGTGTGCCTAACCTGTTCTACTGATCCACCCCTCTTTTTCTTAGCCAATACCAAGTAGTTTTGATGGTAACTGTTTTATAATATAGTTTTAGGTCTGGTCTCACTAGGTCACCTTCCCTTGCATTTGTTTTCATTAATTCCCTTGATATTCTGGACCTTTTGTACTTCCAGAAGAATTTTGTTATTATTTTTTCTAGTGCTATGAAACAATTTTTGGTAGTTTGTTTGGTATGACACTGAATAAGTAAATTAATTTAGGTAGAATTGTCATTTTTATTATATTGGTTTGAGCTACCCATGAGCAGCTAATGTCTTTCTAATTATTTAGATATGACTTTATTTGTGCAAAAAGGGTTTTGTAATCGTGTTCATATAGTTCCTGGGTTTGTCTTGGCAGGTAGATTCCTAAATATTTTATGTTGTCTAGAGTTACTTTAAATGGAATTTCTCTTTCTATGTCTTGCTGCCGGACTCCGTTAGTAATATATAGAAATGTTTTGTGTGAGTTTATCTTATGTCCTGTACTTTGCTAAAGTTGTAAATTATTTCAAGTGGTTTTTTTAGTTGATTTTCTCTAGGATTTTCTAAGTCTACCATCATATCATCTTCAAAAGAGTGATAGCTTTGTTTCTTCATTGCCTATTCTAATTTCTTTTTCTTCTCTTATTGCTAAAGCTAACATTTTTAGTACAGTATTAAATAACAGTGGTGATAATGGACATCCTTGTTTCACCCCTGATCTTATTGGAAGTGGTTTTAGCTTATCCTCAGTAATATAATGCTTGCTGATGATTTTAGATAGATACTACTTATCATTTTTAGGAAAACTCCATTTTTTCCTATGCTCGCTAGTGTTTTTAATAGGAATCAGTGTTGTATTTTGTCAAAAGTTTTTTCTTCATCTATTGAGATAATCATATGATTTCTATAACTTTTGTTATTGATGTGGTCCATTATTCTGGTAGTTTTCCTAATATTGAACCAGTCTTTGCATTCCTGGTATAAATCCTAACTGGTCATAGTGTATTATCCTCATGATAAGTTGTTGTAATCTTTTGCTAATATTTTATTTAAATTTTTTGCATCTATATTCATTAGGAAAATTGGTCTATAACTTTCTTTCCCTGTTTTGGTTCTTCCCAGTCTAGGTATAGGCACCATATTTATATTATTAAAAAAAAAATTGGTAGGACTCCGCCTATTTTTCCAAATAGTTTATATAGTATTGGAATTAATTGTTCCTTAAATGTTTGGTAGAATTCACTTGTATATCCACTTGGCCTTGGAAATTTTTCCTTAGGGAGTTCATTGATGGCTTGTTTAATTTCTTTTTCTAAAATGGGGTTATTTAAGCATTTTATTTCCTCTTCTGTTAATCTGGGCAATTTATATTTTAGTAAATATTCATCCACTTCACTTAGATTGTCAGATTTATTGGCATATAGTTGGGCAAAATAGCTCTTAATTATTGTTTTAATTTCCTCTTCATTGGTGGTAAATTCACCCCTTTTCATTTTTGACACTGTTAATTTGATTTTCTTCTTTTTTTAATCAAATTAACCAAAGGTTTATTTATTTTATTATTGGGAGTTTTCTTCCTAAAACCAGCTCTTAGTTTTATTTATTAATTTAGTAGTTTTCTTAATTTCAATTTTGTTTATCTCTCCTTTGATTTTCAGAATTTCTAATTTGGTCTTTAATTGAGGATTTTAAATTTGTTCTTTTTTAATTGTATGCCCAATTCATTGAGCATGCCCAATTCATCACTCTCTTTGGTGAAGTTATTGATTGTTTCTATAATTTGTTGTTTGACCCACTCGTTCTTTAGGCTTGGATTATCTAGTTTCCAATTAATTTTTAGCCTGTCTTTTCATGGCCTTTTATTACATGTAATTTTTACTGCATCATGATCTGAAAAGGATGTATTTAATATTTCTGCCTTTCTATATTGGATTGTGAGGTTTTTATGCCCTAATACACGGTCATTTTCTGTGTAATTGCCATGTACTGCTGAGAAAATTTTTTATTCCTTTCTACCCCCATTCAATTTTCTCCAGAGGTCTACCCTATCTAACTTTTCTAAAATTCTGTTCACCTTCTTAACTTCTTTCTTGTTTATTTTGTGGTTAGATTTATCTAGTTCTGAGAGGGGGAGGTTGAGGTCCCCCACTAGCATAGTTCTGCTGAGACTGGAAAAGTTTTACATTACTCCTTAGGCTTTAACTGATTAACTCATATCAGGAACAGTCTTTGAGACTCTTTTCCTCTCTATATGCCTACACTTCTACTCCTGAAATTACATCTGAAACAAAGAAGCCCATCTGCCTCTGTTGTCTACATGTTCTTGTGTGTTTCAGCTGATTGGGCTGACCTCTTGCCCAAGTACCAGGCACCCTGAGAGAGTGGAAATGGGCCTGAGAGAGAGGAAAAGGCAAGGAACAGTGTGGAAAGCTGGAGATAATCACTAGAGGGCATCACTGATGCCCTTCACACACCCTGATACTGCCCTGAGATCTGTGCCCACAACAGATAATGCAGGGAACACTGTCCACTGACATAGCACTGTCTCATCTCAGTTACTGAGGCTGGTAGTCCCTTTGAGCAACTTCGTACTGGCTTTGGACCAGCGATCAATGGGTTACTACAACTTTGTGAGGAAGAGAATCCCAATAGGAAGGATCATAGATCTAGGGCTGAAAGGGACCTTATCATCTAATCCAGCCCCTTCTTTATACACATGAGGACACCAAGGTTAAATGACTTGCCCAACAAGTCATACAAGGAGCAGCAAAAGGAGTCAAGTCTGATCATTGCCTTCAGAAAATTAGAGCAGCTAGTTTAGTCAAAAAGACACAACCAGTTTCCCTCAGACTATCTCCCTATCTGGAGAAAATGTTGGAAGGTCAGGGAGAGCCGTGGTGAGTCCTACCTTTAGGACTAATCTAAAACTTCCCAGAGGGAGGACTAAATGCATACTTTTTTTAAGGAAGATCAGGGAATCTTAGCATCTCGGAATGAGAAGGCAACCCCATGGGGATCATATAGGTTAATCCATATCTGAGTAGGAATCCTGTGTACAACATTCCTGACAACTGACCCTTTATCTTCTGCTTGGATACCTCCAGAGGCAGGGAATTCATTAACTCTCAAGGCAAATCATTCCATTTTTGGCTAGGTCTGCTTGATTCCAGCTCGCCATAAGGTGTCTTTCTGAAACTTCTATTCACTGGTCCTTATTACAGACCAAAGACAAACAAAAACTTTGAGCCAGTTCAGTAACAGGAACATTTATTCTTCGATGGCAGAATATTCATTGACTAAACTTTTGTTGCTGATCCTCTCCTGTCCCTTCCGACCTTAGCTTCAGTTTCTGGTCTTTCCAAAGGCAAAAGGGTAAGTGATCACTTGGGAGAAAAATAGAAGCCTTTAGTCGGTGAGCTGCCCAAGATAGTCGCTTTGGCAGCAGAGCTTGGCTTATGGCTGTCTTCCTGTTTCTGAACCAGGTTTCTGCAGATCAGAATGGAGTTCCACGAGGGCTTTGGGGTTTGATGCACCAGGAAAGTGGGGCTGACAAACCTATTCTTACTTGTAATTCAAGTATTGATTTTGTTTTCCTAGAGAAGTTGGCTCCCTCTGAGGGTTTCTCCCAGGCAGGATTAGTAGCTGTGACCTATTCCTAACCCCTTAGGCTCCTGCGCCATTAGAATAAGGAGGCAGAACGAGTCTGAGTCTCTCTCATCTAAGGTATGGTATCGTCAAGCTTGCCCTACCCCAGAGAAGGAGTTTTTGGAGCCCAGAGCTATTTATTTCAAACATGGCCCCACACTTATCTCTGCTTTCTCTGACTTTTCTATATTTGCAATCACAGCTACCCAACTTGAACCCTGTAGGGGCCACAACTCATTCAAGATGGATGAGTCCTATCTCCACCACGGTACAGAACTCAGTAATACCCATTGAAGAGCTGATTTATTCCTGAAACACAAGTCAAAGTTTTAGACTATGTTAAGCAAATTCATGTCATTTGGTTAATGGTTGTCTTCCATCGGTTTTTCCCAGCTCTTTCTCTTACTTTCATAGAATCACAAGGATTAAATCTGAAAGAGACCTTAGAAATCATCTAGCCCAAAGTCTTCATTTTCCAGAGGAGGAAACTGAGACCCAGAGAAGAGAGGTGATTTGCTTAAAGCACATAGGTATTTCCTAAGTAGTAGAGCCAGGATTCAAACCCCAGAACTCTGCCTCTGTCTTTCCTCAAGGGAACCCAACCAAGCAGTAGTCCCAATTCAGTTTTTCCTTTGGAACAACCCTAGCTTTGAATCACTCATCCTTGGGGATAGGAAAGTCCCCATTGCCAGGACATAAAATCATTGATCTAGGGCTGAAAGGGGCCTCAGAAACCATCTAGTCCAGCCTTCTCATTTTAGATATGACGAAAGTGAGGTTAAGGGACTTGGTGAAAGTCATAAAGGTAATAAGTGCCTGAGGTGGGTTTTGAATTCAGGTTCTCTGACACCACAGTCTATTTCCACCATGTTATCTTGCCTCCCTAAAATAGATATAGAATATTATACCCCTCAGAGCTCAGGTAAGACATCATGGTTCTTTGAAAAAACATTGAATTTGTAGTCAGAGGATTGGTTTTGAATCCCATCTCTCCTCTTTATTACTTGTCTGACTTTGGGAAAGTCATCTAACTTCTCTGGGCCTCAGTTTCTTCTACTGTACGATGAGAGGGGGTCAAACCATATAGTCTCTAGGGCCCCTTCCAAGTCCTCTGGTTTATAATCCACTGCCCCCTACTTTTCGAGTGGCCCATTGCCCTTATCGTTGATGGCAAGACCAAATTTTCCTACCCTTCTCTCGGTGATTTGCCATCAGCCTGACCTCTCCACTTCCAGCAATTAGAGAATTTGAAAGGCAGAAACATTGGGATCAGCCAAGAAAACACATTGCCAAGCCTTTCCACCATTTCATCATTGGTATTACAAAGGCCCACCAAAGATGTGGGCTCTAGGTTGATTTTGCCATTCGAATATCTTTTCTACATTAGTTTTAAGAGGTAGCGCTTCTTGAAAGTCTGTATTTATGTTCCTAATTTCCATTAAGCACCAAATGATATTTTCAGACTTTAGAGGAGTCATGTGAATCTCCACAAAGACAGCACTCCAGACAGTCAGTCATCAGTAGAGCTATTTGCCTATCCTGCAAGCCATGACCCTGTTCACCAGCAGCAATCTTCATTTTATTCATTCGTGCAAGGTTCACCTGAAGTAGCTCTCCAATCATTAGTCAAGATAAAGAACTGGAAAGGACCTTCCAGAGAGTTCATCATTCTGTAGAACAGGAAACTAAGGCTTAGAGGAGTTGTGTCATGTGACCCCAGGGTCACAAAGCTAATGTCAGGGCTGTAACTTGAACTAAGGTCTTCTAACCCCAAGGTCAACTACACCATGCTGCCTCACATGCTTAAAAAAATTTTGGCAAATTCCTGGGAGTGATAACTGTTCAAAAATATCCTTCCAAGGATTTTTAACCAAAGAGTTAATTCTTTATACAATACAAATAATATTTCTTTTTGAATAATTACATAATCCACAGTGAACACCTTCAAGCAAACCCCTCCCCCCCACCGCTATTTAGCTGGTAGCCAGCAGAAAACAGGGATAAATCAGAGGAAAGAGAGAGAAAGGAGGAAGAATGAGGACTCGGGAAAGAATGGGTCATCACCAAACCAACCAATATCAATCAGGCAACAGGAATTTTTAAAGCACCTAGTGTGTGAAGGGACTGAGGATTCAAAGACAGAAATGAAAGTTCCTACCCTCAAGAAATTCAAATTCTCTAGGAAAGTTGAACTTTTATCACCTTCTCAGTTAGGTGAAGGGACAGCCCTGTTGCTTCGGTGCATTCCTGCTCCAGGCCACCATCTAGTGGAAATGGAAAAGGATGTGGTGTGTCTCTATTGGTCAGTGACCCCTGAGCTTGTGCTTATGGTAGATAAATTCTTTGTTTGCCTGATTCAGAGTCCAAAACTTCTGACTGTCTTTTATTGGGACAATTGAGACATTATGAGTTCCAGAGCAGCCTGCACACATTTCTTTAATTCTTTTAAGTAGTGACACTTTTATGCCTTTCTTTCTCTTTTTTGCTTTTCCCCCAAGAAGGCACATGAAATACTGACCCAATAGAAGCTCCATCCTCAGAGAACAAAGACCATTTCAACAAACAATGGAAACTGCCTGGTGAAAAAAAAACAAACACAAAGAAATTTCATGGCTACCCCACGACTTCCTGTTTTCTGTTGCTGTGCCAATAATTGTACTGAGAAATGTTCACAGACATTTGCATCATTTCCATCTGCTGGCCAGAGCCAAGCTCAGCCAACTGCATCTATCTTTGTGGTTGCTGGCATGGGGTTCACTGGAGAGAGCTGGTCACGGCCCTCCTTACCACAAGGAAGTCTTCCACTCAATTTGATTTACTTCCCTTGAGATACTAAGAAGCTGGTGTACTTGACCCTGTGCTTGGCCTATGCTGGGGAGGAGACAGAGGAACAAATTTAGGCTATGGGCTTCATAGTCTGAGTAGAGACAGAGAAGTAAAGGCCCAATTGCCTGTCTTCAAGGAGTCCGTAGTGTGGAGGAGACAGAAGAAAAAAAAAGCTGATTTTAGGGAGCTCAGTCTGAGGGAAACAGAGGAGATGGGGTAGGGCGAGTACCCTTAGGAGGTCAAAGTCTGGGAGAGACAGGAGATAAATGGGCCCTCTGCTTGGGGAATTCATAGACTGGAGAAAAGATAAGACATACTCATGAAATGACTAAATCACAAAACAGTATAAGGTTGTGTCAGGTGAGCAGAATAGACAGGAAATGCTGCAGGAGTTCAGAGCTGGTGGTGGCAGAAAGAAAAAAAAGATGGTGCTTAATTCTGAAGTTGACCTAGGAGCACGGAGCAGAGGTTAGGCTCTCAAAGACAGGATAGAGTAGACAGGGCAAGGGCAATCTGAAGGGATCTTCCTTTCTCTTCTGGGTCCAGCTGCTACACAGCAGACCCAGCCTCACATGTATGAAGTATGATTTGAGGGTTGGATGGTGGATAGGTGTTTCTTTTGTGTGGTCAGTTTAATAAGTGGTGTTAATAAGTTTCCTTCTTATTAAGCCACAATGGGCCAGGCTTTCCTCCGGGATCTGTCCTCTGCAGGCCTAACTCCAGTCCTTTTGTGTCTTTCTCCTTGAGTGGCAGCCGCCTGTCTTTGCCTCTATTTTCAGAGATGCTTGGGTATCCTGGGTTTGGATGTACCCTGCCATTTGAGTCGGGCACGTACAGTGAGGGATCAGGACTGAGGCAGCAGTGTTTCACGAATCATCCTGCTGCCACATATGTTTATTAGGCTCCTTTTTGCTTCTAGCCTTGCCACCAGTCCAGGCACCGTGCTGGCTCAGGCAGTTCTTCGTGGCTGGTCCATCCATTAATTGCTCCTTCTCTCCTATCCTGCAGAGGTTCCTCTGAATAGGAGACAATAGAAACTGTCACATCAAACTCATTTTCCTTCTCATGACCTTCCCGTTAGAGGGGTAATGTGTACATATGTAACAATGATAATAATGGACACCCAGTGCATTAAAGTTTGCAGTGGACTTTTACATACATTAGTGTTCACAACAACCCTGTGATACAGGTACTCAAGTATTATGACATCCACTTTAAAGATCATTCAGTCACCATATTAAGCACCTACTGTGTTCCAGGCACTGTGCCAGGCATCGGTCATACAAAGACAAAATTAAAACATTCTCTGCTTGCATGGAGCTTGAATTCTATTGGGAAAAGTTCTGCAGAAGAAAATATGTGCTTATAAAATATAAATACAAAATATTTACCAAGGGAATGTCCTTTTTGTCAGAGAGACATTCCAGCTAGCCATAGGGATTAGAAAAGGCCTCACATATCCCCAACACTTAGCACAATGCCTGATACATTTGTTGTTTTCGTTCTGTTGTTTGTCACGTCTGACTCTTTAACTCTTTGTGACGCCATTTGGGGTTTTCTTGATACTAGAGTGGTTTGCAATTTCCTTCTCCAGCTAATTTTTCACAGATGAAGAAACTGAGGCAAATAGGGTTAAGTGACTTGCTCAGCGTCACACAGCTAGTAAGTGTCTTAGGCCACATTTGAACTCCAGAAGATGAGTTTTCCTGACTCCATTCCTCATAGCTCTATCCAATGCACCATTTAGCTGTCCTGGCACAGAGTAGGAGCTACATAAATATTAATTGATTGACATGGTGCTTGAGTTGAACCTTAGAGAAAGCTAGAGATGTTAAGATGAAGAAACTAAGAATAAAAGACGGTCAGTAACTTGCCAGTGGTCATTCAGCTGTGCAACAGTGTACAGGCTAGTGAGGACGGCCCAGTAAAGGAATAATCCCTCTCCCAGAGATGATAATAACAATGGTATGGTTTAAGTGTTGCAAAGCACTTGCAAATATGGTCTCACTTTATCTTCACAACAACCCTGGGAGGGAGGTGCTATTATAAATAAAACCTTCTCGTTTCCCCTCTCCTGACCTGGACCCCACATCCCCTAATATTTTTGGATGTGTACTGGTAGGAAATACCAAAGATGCTTACGGTTCAGTCTATCTTTCGGTCTCTGCCTCCTTAGGAGCTTCCAGTCTAGATGGACAAAGAAGACACACATGAAAACATTTTGTCACTCACAATACCACGTAGTACACGTGAAGTCCAAAATGATTAGCAGAAACAGGAACTCCAGATAATTGTTCTCCCACCTTTCCATGCCCCCAAGACAATTCTAGCCACGAGCCATGTGTTCCCAACAGCCTCAGATGTTTGATTTCAGACTCGCAGTGTGTGAAGGTTAAGAGACCTGAAACATCTGCTATTCCAAATTCCTCATTTAACAAACAAGAAAATAGAGGGCTGAAGTTGAGAAAGGGGCTTGGTTTGCCCAAGATCCTTGAGCCCAGTTGTTGGCAAAACCATCCTGGGAGTCTCTTAACTCTTCTCATAATATGTAAATCACAAGCTTTCAAGGGAGAGGCACTAAGAATGGCACCCCTGCTCACCCTCTTGTATGGCCTATCAAGAAGATGTGTGTGTGCCCCATGATGATGATAGCACGTTCTATAGCTGAGACTCCCTCTTTCCTATCTTATATTCCTCAGATGCCTTCTGCCTTTACCTTTTCCTTGACCCATCTTCTATGAAGAGGTGGCCCTTCTCCCTGCCAAGGCAAACTCCTCTCTACATACACAAGTGATCTTATTCCATTCTCAAAAACTCTCTTCTCCCCTCTGTAGCTAAACTTCTTGAAAAAGTCGTCTATGGTGGCCGGCTGCCTCCACTTCCTTTCCTCTCACACCTGCTAAGTTCTTTGTAGTCTGGCTTTCAACCTCATCTTTCGACAGAAATTGTTCTCTCTAAAGTTACTAACAATCCTGCCATCTCTAGTGACCCTTTTTTTTCTATATCCTCATCCTTCTTGACCTGTCTGCAACCTTTGACAGTGCTGATCACCTTCTCCTTGATAATCTCTCTGGGTTTTGATGACTGTTTTCTCCTGGTTCTCCTCTCTCTCCTCTGATTTTGCTGGCCCCTTTGCAGGACCTTTATCCATATAATGGCCACTTAACCATGGAGAGCTCCTCAAGACTCAGTCCTAGGCCCTCTTCTCACTGTACACTATTCCACTTGGTGATATCAACTCCCATGGTTTCAATTGTCATCTCTCCGCAGATGACTCCGAGACCTATCTGTCTGGCTTTCTCTTGACCTCACAGTCTCACATCTCCAATTATCTATTAAACATCTTAAACTAGATGCCCCCTGGATATGTCCAAAACTGAGCATGATCTTTCTCCCCTACCCCTTCCTTTCTTCTTAACTTCTCTAAATGACTGTGAAAGATAGCACCATTCTCCCATTACCCAGACCCACAGCCTAGGCATCACCCGAAATTCCTCACTTGTTCTCATTCCCCCAGCCCCTCCCATACCCAGTCAGTTGTTAGTTCCCATTATTTCTACCTTCTAACCAATTCTTATCTCCTTTGACATTGTAATCATCCGGGTGAAGGCCCTTGTCACCTCAAGCCTGGACTGTTGAAATACTATTTTGGTTGTTCCCCTGCCTCAGGTCTCTTCCTCACTCCAGTCCATCCTCTGAGATCAAATTGATCTTCCTAAAGAATAAGTCGGACACTGTCATTCCCACCCCCACCCCCCAGCCCCATTTCAGTAAACTCCAGGCACTCCCTGTTGCCTCCAGGTTCAAATGTAAAACTCCTGCCTTTTAAAGACTACAACCCTGCCTACCTTTGCAGTCTCTCTTCTGCCTTGCTGCTCTCCACACTCTGTGATTCAGTGACACTGGCCTCTTAGCCCTTTCTTGAACGTGACACCACCATTTTCCAACTCAGCAAATGTTCACTTACTGTCCTCTCAGCCTAGGACACTCTCCTTCCTCATCTCTGCCTCCAAGCTTCCCTGGATTCCTTCAGGGCTCAGCTAGTCTCTGCTTCTGCCAGAAGTCTTTCCCAGTCCTCCTGAATCTCGGTGCCTTGTCTCTGAGAAGGCCCCCAGTGGATCCAGTCTGTCCTCTGGTTTCCATGTGGCTGTTGCATGTTGTCTCCCCCATTAGACGGTGAGCTCCTGGAGGGGAGGGGACTTCTTTGTATCCCCAGTGCTTAGAACAATGACTGGCATAGAATAGGCTCTTCAGAAATGCCAGCTGACTGGTTGGCAAATTAGACAAATGATGACTGCATCTGGGAAAAGGAAGGAAAAAGACAGCCCTTCTTATGTGCCAGAAACTGCTGAACGCCAGAGGTAGTGTTTAAGCCACATGCTTCCCGGAGTATGGTGCAGCATGGTATAGTGGACACTTCTCACACTGTGGATGAAATCATTTAACTTGTCTGAGCCTGAATTTACTCATTCATAAAATGGGGATAAAACAGCAACATACCAGTGGCTGTTGTGAGCTTCAGATTAAATCATCTTGTATGGATTACAAACCTTAAAAGCATTGTTGACATGTCACTTAACCTTTTATACTGTTACCACAGAATATATTCACAAAGGCACAATGATACCCATTTCATTCTTTCTGTGAATGGGGACATGAATCACAAGATTTTCAAGTTGGGAGGGGCCCAAGGAAGCTATTGCTACTGGCCAAATTATTTCTAAGGAAGTGTAGCTATCTCAATCTAAGGAAATAATTTAATGTCTACACACACACACACACACACACACCCCACCTCTGGATACATAACCCCTCCTTGTCTGTACATACAAACATAGAGTGGCTCTCAGACACCCTTCCCACCCACCCACTTTCTCATTTGGGGATTTGGGGCCAGCATTGAGGGAAAGTTTGAAAGTGATGTGACTAATACACTTTCCCCAGTACATACGTTACCCCAACAAGCGAGATGTGCAAACCACAGGCAGTCAGGAAGACTTGAGAGCTCAGCCACTTTGTACAGTATCTGGTTGGTGGCCGTGTCAGGTCAGTCATAACAGGACTTGGGAGTAGGGGGAGGCCAAGAGAGGTATGGTTCCAGATTTGGTTCCATGGGGTAGCTGCTGAGAACTCCCTGGGACTGTAGCTCCCATCTGAGTGGCCAGAACACAAGCAAAAGGAGACAGGCTCTTTGGGGTCTCAAGAGAACCTGGGAAAGGGAGAGAGATATCTCTGATTTGTAATACAAATATCCCTGAACTGAGAGTTAGGAGTTTAGGTCCTAAAAGCTAGCTCTGCTTTGGAAAGCCAATTATTTAATTTTCACTGTGAGCATATATACTTAAGAAATATGCATAGATCTGGGCATGATCTATTGTTTACTGTCTAGATGTAAAAAAATAAGTGTTAAAGCAGATTATATTTTAAAGTGTGTGTAGACATTCCTTTTCTCTTTTCTTCCTCCCTGTCCTATGCGCCTCCCCCCCCCCCCAGCCCCAAGCCTGGTTGTTAAATATTTACTAGCACACCCTTGGTTCTATTCCTCCTTTGCAACTATCTCTGTGTAACTTGGGGCAAGTCCCTTCTGTCTGAGCATCAGTTTCAGTTTTCAGTAAAATGGAAATAGTAATAATCCTTATCCAGATTTCTTCACTGTGCTATAATCAAATGAGAGAAGGGATGGGAAAAGACTTTGTAAACTGTTCATTGATAAAACTCCCACACGTGCATGTATGGGATAGCAATGATTTTTTTAAAGTTTTAAGGTGGCATGTGAGCTATCAATCTGGAGTGATATCATTTAGTCAGGGACAGTGACCTTTTATATCTCCTTGGATACCCGATCAGTGATGCTCTTGGACCTCCACATGCAATCAGTGTGGCTCTTCCCAGGGAAAAACTTTGACCCAACCAAGTGGCAATTTAACAGAGCACACAGGTAACGTGGGTCCAAATGGCCCATCTCCAGTGACCACAAGATCCAGGGGAGACACTGGTTCTTCACATCCACGCTCTTCTCTTCTCCAGGCAGTCTATTTCTGGACTACAAAGTCAAGAAGGCTACCTCAGATACTGACTAGTATGTGACCTATGTATCATTTAACTTCAGTTTCTTCATCTGTAAAATGGGAGTCATAATAGCATCTATCTCAAAAGGTTGTGAGGATCAGATTTTTTTTAAATGCTTTGTAAAAAAAAAAGAAAAAGAAATGCTTTGTAAACCTTAAAGTACTATAGAAATGTGAGCTATTATTATTTGTCCCTTTCTTGGAGTAAATGGAGGGAGTTTTATTTATTTTTGTTTTTCCCTGGAGTCAGAGAGCTGGCTATAGATGAACCTGAGTGGAGAGTCTGGAAGCACATCTGTCTGTCTGTTCACAGTAACAGATTTAGAGCTTGAGACCATCTTATTCACACCCCTCACTGTTAAGAATGAAGCTACTCGGGCCCAGAAAGTGGAAGAGGCCACACAGGTAGAGCCAGGAGTCAGCGACTGCTCTTTTGACCCTAGGTCCCATGTTCCTTCCACTTCAGTTCCTGAGGTTACCCCTAAATAGAAGTGTTTTTTTCCTCTAAATCTTGGTTTCCAGCTAGCTTAACCTGATCATTCCTGAGACAGGATGGAAAAAGGATACCATGAAAATATTTGGAATCAGAGGACCTAGGATTGAACTGTCACCTTAGCCAAGTCTTCTGGCCTCACTTCCTTCATTTGTAAAGGAGTTGGACTAGATGGCTCCGAAGGCCCCAAACAGCTTTAAACCTAGGATTCTGTGCTCCTCCCTGATAGGGGCCTCTGCCCGCCAAAGACCAAACACAAGTTTCTCCACATCTGCTTAATAATTGCTTGTTGATTAGTTGATTCATCTTTAAAATGGAGATAATGATACTCACTGTACCTGCCTCACAGGGCTGTAGTGAAACTCACCCAAAGTAATTATGGAAAAGCCCATGGCAAACCTTCAGCTGTTCATATATATATAAAGGCAAAGTAGGAATTCTATTCACTCTCATTTATTATAGGCATTTATCTTGTGCCTGCTGTGAACTGTGAACAGCATTGTGCTCTGTGCTGGACAATATAGGAACTTCATATAAGATATGGTTCCTGACCTTATGAACCTTATAGTCTCGTAAGGTAGCTAGATGATAGATACAGTGGCAAAGCTCTAGGCCTGGAGTCACAGAGACTTGAGTTCGAATTTGATCTCACTAGTTACGTGACCCTGGGCAAATCACTTAACTGTCTTCTTCCTCCCATAAAATGAGGATGGCAATAATCCTCAGATTGTTGTGTCCAATGAGATACTCTTTGTAAAATGCTTCACAAACCTTAAGGTGCTATGTAAATGCTGACGAGCATGCAATATTGCCTTAGTATGTGATCAATTTGCAAGTGATTGTATTAAAGGTATAAACAGTCAGAGGCCCTTGGCCTCCACTGGTGTCCATGCCGGATTGAGAGATCTAAGGAAAGATCAGAGTACTTTGGGCAAAGGATTCACAAGAGAATGTGGACAAGAATCACAGGATGCAGAAGTGTGGATGTGTCACAATCTATACTAGGGGAAGGGAATCACAGATCTGTCCAAGCCAAGTACATTAGAGGCATGTAAATCAATGTGCCATGCAATGCTGTAATGAGAATATAAATGTAAAGATCTTCCCTGCCCCTAGGCTAAAGTGCACCTGGAGCCTGGGGTGGGAGGCTCGTTTTTTTTTCAGTAGATACTTTTTGATTGGTCAGTGGGTCCAAAAGGTTGTTACATTATCTGAGCCAGGAGAAGGCTATATAAGCCCTGATGTGAGGCTTTGTTTTGGGGGCTCACTTTGAGAAGTGTTCTGTGATTTGATATAGATTCTGGGAAGCCGTTGTCCAGAGCCCCCCCGGCTTTGAAAAACCCAGATGTTGAAACCCAGATATTGACTGGGTATGGATGTAATGGTTGGACAGTTTGGAAATCTGTCTACTTGATCTGTTTCTGTCTTGATAATTCTGCCTGTATGCTTTGAAGTTCGGGGTGCTGACCTTTTTCCCCTGAACAAGGTAAACGCTATATGTCTGACTGATTAAGGTAAGCTTGTTAACCCATTTTGAGTTGCTTTCCTTTAACAAAGCAGATCCAAGAACCTGTGTGCGCAGCCACCCTGGGGACGCCAGGGTGCTTGCCGCTACAAATGCCCAGGAGAAGAAAGGCCATAACTAAAGGAGGGATAGAAGAACTAAAGAAGTTTCCATGGAAAAGATGGCCTTTGACTTGGAGTTTAAAGGCACAATAGGAATACAAATTATTTCCCAAAAAAGGACTCTGAAAAGTAGAGCATCAAAGGCTCTCCTCAGAAAGGCATCTCGCATATATATGAAGAAATCACATACGGCTCAGTGGCAGATCCCCTTAGAGGGCTTTGTTCAGTGATCTCATGCGGGGTCGTTAAGGGAGGCGTTGAAGAGGGAGATGCACCTACCTCTGGGATTTGCCAGTCATGGAGCATGTGCCCTTTGCGATTTCCCAGTGAAAGATTCTTTTTGGATGAGGAGGGCCTCAGAAGTCCCTCTTTGTGCCTCAGGATTGGCTGGTTGTTTTGTTTTTCCTTTTTTTTTGGAGGGCAGTTAGGGTTAAGTGACTTGCCTAAGGTCACACGGCTAGGAAGTATTAAGTGTCTGAGGTCAGATTTAAACTCAGGTCCTCCTGACTCCAGGGCCAGTGCTCTATTCCCATCCGTATAGCCTTCACAGCCAAACAGTTCTCCTTCCCAGAGGGAGGTAACTTCATTTCATTAAACATTAAGTGCACAGAATTTTTTATTTTATTTTATTTATTTAAGTGTGCACAGAACTGTGGTAGCTAAGTGCCTGCTTTCATATAGTTTGAAAGTCAATTCAATTCAATTTAATGAGCATTTATTAAGTATGCATTGCATTATATATACATATACATTACCTTACATTACAATAAGCACTAGGGTAGTTTCCCTAGCTTCCCTCAGGGTCTCAATGGATAGAGCTCTGGGCCTGGAAGCAGGAAGATGAGTTCAAATAAAGCCTCAGACACTTATCTGCCAACCCGAGCAAATCACTTAACCTCTGTTTGACTCAGTTTCCTCAGCTGTACAATAGGGATAATAGCAGCATCTACCTCCCTGGGTTGCCCATGGGTTATGGTGACAATCAAATAAGAATACCTGGAAAGCATTTAGCCCAGTGTCTGCCACATAGTAGCCTTTGACAAATGCTTATTTCTTTTATGGACTATACAAAGGTCCAGCACAGAGGCATAGGACCTAAGGCCTACCTGAACTAGATGTCTCTAGGGGCAGGGAGTAGCTTGCGGCTTTCCCAAAGGAAGCTTCAGCCAAGCCATCAAATCAGCAAGCCCAGTTTCCAATCAAGGACATCATCCACTCTGGGTCTTACCAGCTTCTCTAGGAAGCCCTCTGAGGCTTCATTATCTCACAATCTTCCCTACCAAGGATTATGTAATCAGCAGAGAGCTGTGCGGACTCAGGACTGAGACAGGGCCACACCCACAGCCCAAGCCGAGAAGCCACAGTTAATTGAGGCTTCATGGAAAAAGCCTCAGGCTAGGAGTCAGGAAACCCAGGATCTGAATCCTAGCTCTACCATTAACTTCTTCTGTAACCTTCTCTCTGGTTCTCCATCTCTCTTCCAGTAAAATGAGAATGACCAGTCCTCATTTTTATTGAAGTTTCCTCTGTTGCCCCAGAGAGTGTAATTATCACCCACCTGCCTTTGCTGATGAGGACACTGAAGCTACCTTGTGACACCCCCCAGATTTAAACCCAGTTCTTTTCTGTTAGACCATAAACTGCCTCTCTAAGGATTGAATGAGATGACCACTAAAGCTTCTTCCAAATCTGTTATTCTAAAGACACTGCTTGGGCATGATGACTTTTATGAAGATCTTTCTCAAAAAGTCTCAAGCACCAGACTCAGCCTCACTACATCTAACCCTGAGTAGGGCTAGGGCTGAGTATCCAGAGACTCGGGTCATCTGTCAGTTTCTACCTCTCTAGGAAAGAGCTGTCATACCCACTTCTTTTTTTTTTTCCTTTTTGGAGGGCAATTGGTGTTAAGTGACTTGCCCAAAGTCACATGGCTATTGTGTGTGTGTGTGTGTGTGTTAAGTGTCTGAGGCTGAATTTGAATCTGACTCCAGGGCCGGTGCTCTATTCACTGCGCCACCTAGCTGCACCTCCCCCCATACCTGCTTCTGATTGAATGATGGGGGGAAAGGGAGATTTGCAGTGGGCAGGGGGAGAAGGAGAAAAAGCCCTCCACCCCCCCGGGAATCAGGAGATCCAGGTTCTAACCTTGGCTGCACCATCAACAAGCTATCCAACCTCAAACTCTGTCTAAGCTTCAGTTTTCCCCAAGATGGGGATAATTGTCTTTGTTCTACCAGCCTTTCTGGGCTGATGTGATTATGAAATAAATGAGTCAAAGTAGAAAGTACTTTGGAAATACTGTATAATAGAAGGCTATCTCTCCTGACTATACCCTAGTTTCCTGAATGGTGGGTCACATTAAATCTCTATCTGTGGAGGCAAATGTGACTATGGTGAGACCTCTTCCCCTGGGGGCAGCTAGGCAACACAGTGGATAGAGTGTTGGCCTGGGAGTCAGAAGGACCTGAGTTCAAATCCAGCCTCAGACACTTAATAGCTGTGCGCCCCTGGGCAAGTCACTTAACCCTCTTTACTTCAGTTTCCATATCTGCAGAATGAGCTGCAGAAGGAAATGACCATCCCAGTATCTTTGGCAAGAAAACCCCAAATGGGGTCACGGAGAGCTGAACACCATTGAGCCAACTCAACAATAAAAACACCCTTGGGAGTTCCCTGAGCTAGGCCCTCCTGTCCCCTGTGCCTCTTACCACCAGCTAGAGCTAGCTTGGCTGTGGAGTTTCATTCAAGTTGATCACTCAGATCACCAAGGGTTTACAGGGTCAGCCCCTCTGAACTTTTCCTGCTAAACTAAGGAAGCAAGGAGAAAACCATAGGATCTGGTCTATGCCCGTCATTTTATATATGAAGAAATGGAACCTTGAAAAGCTAACCTTAGTCTAAGGCGACAGAGGTAGTAAATGGGGAGACAAATGGTAGGGACCAGAGCCTAGTGGGTTGTGGCCCTGAATAGCATTCTGGGGTAACTCATTAAATAGCCCCATTTTGCAGATGTGGCAGATGAGGCTCACAAAGATTGTGATGGTGTGGTCCTATGGAAAGAGTGCTAAGTTTAGATGCATGTAACCCGGGTTCAAAGTTTGGCTTTATCTCTTGGTATCTATGATGCCCTAAACAAGTCATTTAATTTGTCCGCTGCACCTTAGTTTCCTTGTCTGTAAATGGAGTGGTTGGGCCAGATTACCTTTAAGATCTTTCTCAACTCTACATCTGTAATCCTGTCACTTTCTTAGGTCACAACGCAAGGCAGGGGCAGAGCCAAGTCAACGATTCAGTGGTTTGGGGCAGGCCAACTTAGGGTTACAGCAAAGTGCCTTGGAAGGGAGCTGATAGGAGAAGTAAACTCTCTCCCAAACTGCTACCTTGGCCCTGGGGCCTGAGAGAACAGCCCCCTCTTTTCTGCTTCTCATCTTCATTATCTCAGTGAGGCATGAGTCATCTCTGAATGTCACCATAGGCCATTTCTGCGAAAAGTAAGAGTGCTGTGGCCTCCTGCATGAGCGAGACAGGAAGTTTGGGTAGTTTGGAAAGCAGGGGCAGGGACCCAGCAAACATTCAGTAGCTCCACTCAGAAGAGTCTGAGAACCAGAAGGGCTTTGGGGGAAGTTACCTCCCAGCCTGCCTGTGGCACCCAATACTGCAAAGGAATCCAGTCTCTATTCAATCTGTAAGTTTTTATTGATCACCCCTTCCCTATCATCCCCACACCATGTGCCCAGCCAGCCCTGTGCTTCGTCCTGTGTGGATATGACAGGAAACTCCTAGTCCAGTTGGGGAGCCAGGCTCAGACTCATAGGATCATGGATTTTATAGCTAGAAAATATCTTTATCTTTGAGGCCATCTTATCCTAAGATTCAGAGAATTTATACCTGCCTAAGGTCACACAAGTGGTAAAGCTTATAGATCATCCAGTCCAACCCCTTCTTCACTGATGAGAGAGCTAGGGCTCCTCCCATGACCTGCCCAAGGTCATAGCTGGGATTCCAACTTGAAAGCTAATCATCCCTCCACTACACCAGAAATCCTTCATTGCAATTTAGACAACAATACGATCACCACCAACTTTATGAGACTCCCACTTGCAGAGCATTCTGCTGGGTACCATACAGTGCTTCCCTCAGATACAGTCTCCCCCCCCCTCCCCCCAGCAAAGAAGCTTACAGTCTAGCAGGGAATGGGACCATAATACATGCCAAGTGCATTAGAGATGGATGAAGTCAAGTGATGTGTGCTGTCTGGGGAGGAAGGTCATTTATTAAATTAAGAAGGGAAGGGAACAAATCAGGGAAGGTTCCCTTAGAGCATGTAGTTTGTCAGTTGAGCTTTAAAGGATGGTGGTTGTCGTTGAGTTATTCAGTCATGTCCAACATAGACCGCAGCACAATGCTGTCCTTGGGGTTTTCTTGGCAAAGATACTGGGGTGGTTTGTCATTTCCTTCTCTGGTGGATTAAGGTGAACCAAGGTTAAGTGAACTGCCCAGGGTCACACAGTCAGTAAGTGTCTGAAGCTAGATTTGGACTCAGGTCTTCCTGACTCTGGGCAGCTAAGGTGGTACAGTGGATAGAGCACTGGGCTTAGAGTCAGAAAGACTCATCTTTCTGAGTTCAAATTCAGCTTCAGACACTAGCTGTGTGACCTTGGACAAGTCACTTCACCTTGTTTGCCTCAGTTTCCTCATCTGTAAAATGAGCTGGAGAAGGAAATGCCAAACCCCTCCAGTATCTTTGCCAAGAAAACAGAGTCAGGGGTCACAAAGAGTCAGACAGGACCAGACAATAACAACTTCCTCACTCCAGGTGCAGTGCTATATCTACTGAGCCTTCTAATTGCCTCTTAAAGGAGAAGCAAGAATTCAAAATAGTGAAGTGGGGGACCAGAGGGGATTCCGGGAATAAGGAATAATCTAATTAAAAAAGACAGGACCCCAGATCTAGAACTGGGGGAGGGGACATTTCAAGGCCATCAAGCCCAAACGCCTCATTTGAGGCCCAAGGAGAAGGGATCTGCCCAAGATCACTCGTAACTAGCAGAAACTGAGTTATACTCAGTTCCTGTGACTCCACATTCAGCACTTCTACCACTGTACCACACTGTATGTGTTCAGGGTACAAAGAGTAGTCCCAGCTTGGTTGCCACATAGACTGTGTAGAGCAGAATGCATGAGATCTGTCTACACAGGTAGGCTTCAACCATATTATAGAGGGCCTAGAATGCTAGGTACAGGAGTTCAAATTTAGTGAAAAATATTTATGTTAAACACCAGATAAGGAGTGTGTACAATAAACTCCAGGAAGGAGAGATTGGTGAAGACTGAGACAGCCTGTGAAGACTTTCCTTGAGGAGCGGGGCCTGGCGGCAGGTGTTGAAGGATGATGGGTAGACTTTGGATATATGGAGAAGGGAGAACAGTGGGAGCAGAGACACACCAGAAAGAAGTGATTTGGGTTCAGCATAGGTGTGCATGTTGGCGGAGCTCTGGGAGTGAAGGCTGGTGAGGTAGAGTGGAACAAATGATGAAGGGCCTTGAATACCCAAAGGAGTCATTTTGACTTGAATTCAGAAGGAGTCAGGGGCTCTGTCCTCTTTTGCTGCAGACTGGGCTGTCCCTAGACACACACCCCCACCCCCCCCACCCCCGCCAATTCTGGAGATACTGGCTGGGCTAGCTTCTCCCTGGAGAGCTTGGGGTAAGCCTGTGGCTTTGCTAACTAACAACTGCTTTCCCTTTAAGGCATAGCTTCCCCACCCACTTCTAATTGCCAGGCTATTTATGGGTCTCGTGCATCCCCTCTACCCGCTCCATACCCTTTTATTTGTGGCTTCTCCACCACACTGGGCCCCTTTAGTCAACTTCCCACAGCAGGCCCCCACCAAAGGGCTCATTGGTTGTGGCCCTAGTTTCAGTCCAAAACAAACCCCACAGTCCTGTTCTCTGCCAAACCCTGCCCCTTTCCCTTCCTCCCTCCTCCACTTCCAAAACTAACATCTAGGAAACCCTCCCAGTGGAACCCTCAGGGATCCAACTACTCTATCAACCCCCTCCATTCTACATCCTTCCTCTTTCTCCCTTCCCCCTTCCCTAAGGGGGTAAGGGAGTCACGTAGTCCTTTTGAGTGTTTTGATGATGTTCAGTTCAATCCAATTCAATTTTCGATTCAGCAGATTTCTTACACATCTCCTAAAGGAGGGCTCTTATATGGGCTCTGAGGATACAAGTATCTTTGTGTGCTGTGATACAATACTTGCTCTCTAGGAGTTTACCATTCAAGGGAAGGGGCTGGGGTAGAACAGGTACCCCAGTGACCGCCATGATGACAGTGGATATAGAGCCAGCATTGGCTTCAGGAAGAGCCCTTCCTCCCCTCTATACCAGAGGTGATTGTGGGTAAGTCATTTAACCTCTGAGTGTTCCAAGCAACTCCGATGTCATGTGTTAGAGATGTGATTCTGAGTTTCTTCCATCAAGGGAATTTCAACACTGATAGTTTCCCTTTACAAAGGAAATTGCCGATCAAATAATAATATTAATAACTCGTTTCTATAGCACTTAAAGGTTTACAAAGTCATTTCCCACAACAAAAGGAGATAACACAAGTATGACCGCCATATTTTACAGATGAAGACACAAAGCTCTGAGAGGTGAAGTATATCACAAAGGAAGGCAAGAGAAATATGAAGGAGAGCCCAGGACAAAGTGCCGGGGAACTGGAGGCTGGAGAAATGACTGTCACCTGGCAGGTGACATCTTAGTTGGGTCTTGGCACAAAGGAAGGACTTCAGAAGCCAGATATGGGGAAAGAGTCCATTCCAGGCTTGGGGTAAATTGATGCCTAGCCCAGTCCTAGGCAGAGTGGGGGGACAACAGAGACAGATTACATGACTCTTTTAAGCTCCCCCACCCATTCTCTCCCCCTCACCTTGTTAGTCAACAAGATCATGGCCAAGAGAAAAGGGACAGTTAGGAGCCTTCCACAAATATTAACTCCTCTTCTTTAGCCAGGAAGGAATCAGGGTCAGCTTGGAGAAAGCAGTGAGTCAACCTTGGCACCATTTCTGTAGTGGCCTAGAGCAGAGGGGTCAAGCACGCAGCTTACCTTCTTTGAGTATGAAGCCACTGGCCTAAAACACTGAAAGACTAAATTAAGACTTGCGCAGGTTGATACGGCCAGTCTGTGTCAGAGGTGGGACTATAGCGCCTCTCATAGAATAGGATTAATTCTGAATACCCAGTCTCCTCTGTGTGTCTCATTTGCCTTTTGTCCTCAAAGAGGAGTGAGACATCAGGAAGATGTTGCAAGTGAATTGAATTTAAGTGAGACAGGGCTATGCCAAGTCATCAGCCTCACTTTCTCTTCCAGAGCCATCTGGGTCCAGTGGCAAGATCTAGACCGGGCAACTGGAGATGACCCAGGATGCAGTGGGAAACCTTGACCTTTTTAAGTTCTCACTTTGAGGCAACACCCATTCAATGATTAGGGCAGTTTAAGAAGTGAGCCAAGAGATGGCTATAAAGGGAGGTAGGAGGCAGTGTGGCATGGTAGAGAGAGCTCTGGGTCATAGGACCTTAAAGCACTATATAAATACCAGTTGTCATCATCATCACCATCATTTTTATCTGTAGTGGCCAGGCCTCCAATTTGGTAATCACTTCATTCCATGAGCCTTCTCAGACCTGCTGAGCTCAAACAGTGTTTATAGAGTAGTGTAGGGGTGTGGGCACACACTTTAAAAGTTTAACCTGCATCATTAGCACTTTCTTGAGCCAAGGCGAGCAACAAAACAATATACCGAGGTGGATGCGTAGCGATTGCCTGTTTTTGAGGTATAAATGCCCCCACGAGAAATTTAACTATGCGCTCTCCTAAAGGGTTGGAGCTGGCTCTAGAAGCCCTGCTAGGATCTCAGCCCTGATATGTGACTAGCTAGGTAGGCCATTTGAGATCGTTCCTTTTCTCTCTCTTGGCTTCAGTTTTCCTATATGTGAAAAGGGACTAAGAATGCCTGCTCTGCCACCTTGCTTCCCAGACTGTGATGAGGTTCCTTTGAGACCATGAAGTTCATTGTCAAGCTCCAGAAATTCTGGGCTGCTGCAGATGGTTTAGACCATTTTCATGTTTACAGGTGGGTGGCTGGGGGCTGTCTCTCTCATGTCTTTCAGCACACCAAGCCTGGTCAGCCCTCCCATGGAGTTCCCCAGATCACACCCCTCTATGAACATTTCAGCTCCCACCCAACACATGGCTCTGCTGACATCAACCAGAAGCAAGGTAGGCTCTTGTGTTTTTTCCATTAATTTTTTTCAGCTGATATGCATTTATTTTCTCTCCCTTCCACCCTTCCCTCATTGAACAACAAAAAGACAAGCCTTATAACAAATATGCATGGTCAGGCAAAGCAAATTGGGGGTGTAGGGATCCAGTGACAAGCATTAGACAAAGCACAGAATGATAGGATTGCTTTCCTAGAAAAAAAGTCTAAGAATTATTTGGCATCCTCCTTTCCCCCTCTCCCAGGACATTTGGCTTTATTGAAGTGTACCCAGTTACTGCCATAAGAGAGAAAGCAAGAGTGCTGAATCCATTTTACATCTAAAGAAACTAAGGCAAGAAAGGTTTCTATCAGTATTGGGAATTAGCACAAACCTGACAGGACCTGGAAGCCAGGGAACAGTCAGGATGCAGGCATGATTGGTAGTGGCCAGCAGGGCAAAGGGTGAATTGAGGCCAGATATGGCCTGCACGCCATACTCATGTACTGTGAGAAGAACAATGAAGGGGATTGGGTTTGGAAGGCACTGCTGAGGAGAAAGCAGAGAGATTCAGGCTGAGGGAGCTGGAAGAAAAATTGATAATGCCAACAACAGCGTGCCCACAGGACATTTTTTTTTTTTTGCCTTTTGGACGGCAATTGGGGTTAAGTAACTTGCCCAAGGTTAAACAGCTAGTTTTCGGGGGGGGGGGGTTGTGGGTGTGTGGGTGTTGTGTCTGAGGCCTGAACCAAACTCGGGTCCTCCTGACTCCAGGGCTGGTGCTTTACTCACTGCGCCACCTAGCCGCCCCCCACAGGACTTGTCAAAGTGCATTCACATACATTCGCTCATTAAATTCTCACCCCTGTGAAAAAAAAGCAGGGATGTTGCTTCAATATTTAATAACAACAACAAATAATAATAGCTAACATTTCTATAGCCCTTACTGCATGCCAGCGACTATGCTAATCACTTTACAATGATTGCATTTGATCCTCACAATCCTTGGGAGGTAGGTACTATCCTTATGCCCATTTTACAGTTGAGGAAACTGGGACAGAGGTTGAGTGACTTACCCAGGATCACACAGCTAGTAAAGTGTCTGAGGCCAGATTTGAACTCAGGTCTTAGATGATTAATTATTAATTATTATATATTTATATAATATACATATTGTATATAATTAATTAGATATAAATAATTAATAATTAACACATATATGTCATCCTTCTACTGATTCAGATGGAAGCCTGACCTACATCCCCTTTGCAGTGGTCAAGGGATTACTCAATGGCCACTCTTCCAGTGACAGGCATCTTCTAACTAGCTTGGGCTTCAGATGACAGGAATATAGTACCTTGCCTGGCCTGCATCCAAAGCTTTTTCATCTTGGTAGGGCCTACCAAAATTTGTGCTCCAGAGACAGAGACTTTAGGAGCCCAGAAGGTCACCTGCATACCATGAGAAGGTATCAGAGGAGGAAGAAACTGAGGCTGACAAAGAGTAAAAGTGACCTCTCTACTGGCCCCACAGCTAGGAAGCTTCCTGACTGAGTCTAGGGGCTCTCTCCATGGTAGCAGACTCAGCCTCCAACCCAAGGGTAGGGAACCTTTGGCCTCATCCAAAACTTTGGATTCAGCCAAAGGGCCACACTTGAGGACTTAGAAGGCCACATGTGGCCTTGAGGCCCCAGGTTCCCCACCATTGTTTTCCTGTGGAAAGCTCCTTTAGAGGCACTTAATCATTTCAGCTTTCCAAGCCTCTGTCCCAATCATTGTAAAATGGGTATAAAAGTCCTTGTTGCCCCCAAGCTGTAGGACTCTCTGCCTCACATTTGGCTTATGGTTTAAAGGGCAAATTAGTTATTTTTCCCCCCAGGAGGGCAAACCCAACTCTGCCCCAGTTTCAAGCCAAACCGTAAAAACCACTGGCGGTTTTCCGTTGCTTTGTCCATGGTTACCTCCCCAGGAAGTGCAGGGATTGTTCCCTAAGAGAATGGCCAAGTTCTTCTTAGTGGGAATGATGCTTATCTGAGGCTGGACCTGAATTCTGGTCCCTCTCAAGATTCCTGGTCCAAAGCTCAGATCTCTAGGAATCTAGGACTGCTTGTCCTACACCCCATCACCACTTCCAACACACACCCTCACCCTACCCTAACAAAAGAAGGGCCAGGGAGTAAATCGAAAGTGATACACCCTCTGAATCATCCCCAGACATACCGGAGCAAAGGAGTCATTCCTAGAAAAAGTATTGTCTCCAGACAGAAATGCCCTGACTCAGGCAGATTTAGCCTTGGGTAGCCCCCAAATCCCACTGACTTTCAATTTCAGGGAGTTCTGGCTACTCTCCAGGCAGGTCCACACCAGGTGCCTTTCTCATCTCTCTGACACTCTGCCACATCAATCACTGTCATAGCCACTCTTGTTATCTTTACATTTGGTCATCCTTTTAAGGCTCCTGGTTACTGGCCATGATGATTGATATAGCAGCTATTCCTGATTTATCTGTTTTCAGGATATTCGTGTGTTCAGAGTAGCCAATATGGGGGTGGAGGTGGTGGAGGAGGGAGGATTCCATGTGCTTCCAGAGAGGAAGTCTGAGAAAGTCACAGGCCTTGTTGTTGGGGTTTATTGAAGCAGAGGAAGGGGAAGGAAACTCAGGGGTAGGCTGGAGAGAATTCTAAATTCCTCAACTTTAGTCTTTACTATTCACATTTTGTCTGTGATGAGATTTTGGGGGCTGAATCCCCTCACTTCTAGGACCTCTTACAAAGTCTCTGGTGTCAAAAATCCCACCCACACCTCCCCCAACTACTGCTTCCCTCTGAGTATAAACTGGATCCTCTCCTCCCCAAACCATTCCCCTGTTTCCACCTAAAGCATTAGGATCTAGGTACCAAATGGCTACTTCTTCAGGGGTAGTTCTAATAGGAATCACCCCCTGTGGCTCACACTGACACATGGTCCCAATCATCTTCTCATCTAACTTGGGATTAAATTGACAAATTATGCATTTTGGGGGATAGGAGAGCTCCAGTTCTGAAAATGTTCTATTACCAATAAACTTTGATCATGTAGATAACTCCCAACATGTACAACCCTTTAAAACTTCTTTTTAAGTGCTTTAGAATCACAGAATGTCAAACCTGGAAGGGATCCCAGGGACCCTCTAATATAACCTTCTCATTGTGCAGACAGGGAAACTGGGGTGCAAAGAAGGGAAGGGACTTGGCCAAGGTTCTGCTAAAAACAGCAAGTTCCTAACTGATAACCAGCCTCCACTGGGGGCGCAGAACTGCTTCGACATTCATTACTTATTCAGTCCTGTAGCAGCCCTTTAAAGGAGGCAGGGCAGGAATTATTACCCTCATCTTACCCATGATGCTGAGACCCAAAGGAGTGAAGGGACTTTCTCAAGGGAAGCCCAGGATGAGAACCCAGTTCTCCTCCTTTCTAGTCTGGGTCTCCTTCCCTAGGGCACAGAACCTCCATCTAGGCCACATTATAGATCTGGTGTGTATGAGAATCCTCCATTCATCTAGTCTTCTTCAGCCCCTCCGCTGCCTTTTTCTCTAATTCATCTTGCTTCTCCATCCAGGTGTTCACCGCCCACTACAGACCACTGACATCTCCAGTTTCTACTCTTTATCTCCAGGTGGTGTTGGACAGATCTCCCATACCATGGGCTGGTGAGTGTCAAGGAGTGTTGCTGTTTCTAAACAACCAAAATATGCCCTCTCTGGCCTAACACCCCGCCAGCTGAAGATTGGGTCAGAGAGCCAAAATCCTGGCTCATTCAGCCACAGTACAGGCAGCAGGAGCCACCAAGCTGCTTCCGCTCCAAGAGAACCTCAGTTTCCCTAGGGGTCCTTTAGTTTTCTCCTTTTATCAAGAAAAGTAACTTTTGTTTCACTCAATCCCAGGATCCAGTAAAGAAAATTACCCAGTACCAGTTTTGGGGGAAACAGTATTTAAAATTATAAGGGTGTCTTCATCTGTAAGGGAACTCCAGAAGTCACATGTCACTCATGGGACTCACAAAGCATCTAGTTCTGCCTATGGTGCTGATGAAAAATGAAAAAAAAAAAAAACCCTTTAGCTCCCCCATCCTTGAGCCTGTTTCATCTGGTACAGCTGAGAGTTTTGTTTAACCCCTGAAGTAGGTGGGGCTGGCCTGTCACTATCCTGCTCTCTCAATCTCTAGAAAAATGTCTTTTCCTCTTTCCACTAAGTCACCACTCCCTAGCCATGGTGAACCCAGAGCCTTTGGGAAATCAAGGCAAGGTGGGCTAATTTCTATAACCTACTACAAAGGAGAAAAGATTGATTTACTCTGGAGCAGGGAAGAGGTCCTGGGGTTGAGTTTGTCAGAAAGTGAGCTTTGGGTTGCCACAGCCAATGGCCAGGGATGGATTAATTGGCTTTAGGGTGGCCAGTCCCTCAGAAACAGAGTATCATACTCTTTGTGCATGGAGAAAAACTTATCCTTGACCCTGTGGAGGAAAAAAAATTAAAGAAATTAGGAAACAGTCTCGGATTTTGATGATCCTAGGGTAGCTGAGAGCTTAATATGAGAGAAAGAACATAAACATATGAAGAAATAAATACATAAGGAGGTATGAACTGTGTGCACCATGGAGTCACTGGGACGGAGGTGTCCAAAGCAGGTGAACTTGGAGCAGATATACCCTCCCATTTCTTGGGTCCTGAGAAGCTCTAGTATCTGGGGGAAAGGGAGAAGCTGAAAGGGGTATAGAAGCCAGAGGAGAAGACCTCCGTTAGAGTGAACCTAGAAGGTGGAAGGACTCTGACATGTCCAGTCTTTAGAGAGTATGATGGAATTGGTTCGGATTCATCTCAGGGTGAAGGAAGCAGGAGCTAGGAGGATGTCCAAAGAAGAAGCATGGGGGTGGGGGGAGATGGGAGTATTTCAGGAGAGTCCTTATGTCAGCACAGGTGATTGGCTACAGAACCCTGAGGCAGCTAGAGGGCCAGACCTGGAGTCAGGAAGACCTGAATTCAAATGTGGCCTTAAATACATACTAGCTGGACAAGGTATCTGACCACTGTTTGCTTCGGTTTCCTCAACTGTAAAAAGGGGATCATAATAACACTTCAAATTGAGAAAATATTTGCAAAGTGCTTAGTACAGGGCCTGGCACATAGTAGGTTCTAAATGAATGCTTATTTCTATTCGTTCATCCTTCCTTCCTTTATAAGGATATTGGGGGAAATGACCTGAAAAGAAAGAGGCAGCATGGCATAATGGATTGGGTGTCAGACTTATAGTCAAGAAGAACCTGGGTTCAAATCTTACGTTAGGCACTTATTTGGGCTCTGTGACCTTGAAACTCATTTGACCTCTCTGGGCCTGTTTTTTCATCTATAAAATCAAGGGCATTGGACCAAAAACCTCAAGATCCCTAGCTCCTAATCTCTGATTCTATAATGTATCCTAAAGTAGAAGATTCTGGTCAGAAAAAAGGAAGAACATAACATACTGACAGTGATTGATGTTAATCAGTCAAACATTTTCTGAATACATATATACTTACTATATGAAAGGGATCCTCATGCTGATTATGCCCCGTTTCTTGTCCTCTGATCGAATTTCTCTGGGTCATAAAGGACTGGCATGTGAGAAGTTAACCTGATTTGTTTGGGATAAAGACTTCCTGGAGGAGGTGGTATGGGAACTCACCCTAGGAAATAAATGGGCCAGGGGATAAAGGGGGCCAGAACTTGCAGCCAGAGGACAAAGGAGAGAACAGGCCCTTGTAGAACCCTGCCCTTAACCCTGTATGAATTCTTAATTACATAATTAGCCTGAGTTGGAGAGTTGAGAGAGGAGGCTGAGAGGCAGGTCAGACAGTGGGTAGTGTCTTTACTATCACAAGTCCCCAAGTTCCTCTGGTTTCCTTAAAGGGAAAAGACCTGAGTAACTCTAGATCCTTGGAATGGGAGCCCATGGTCACTAAGCCAACCAGAGGCGAACACACCCCTTCTTGAGCTGCCCTAGCCATCCTCCACTAACCCTCTTAGCTGTGTTACCTTGGGCAAGTTCCTTCCAGCTCTCAATCCCTGGCACCCATGCATACATTCACCTAAGTCTGGTGCTCAGACCAGCGTCCTTCAGCAAGCTCAATCCCATAACTTGTGTGAGAGCCTGGTCTCCTCCCAGCCCACATCCCTGCAGAATGGCCAGCCCTTGCCAAAGCACTCCAAACCCCAATCCTTCTTTCTCTAAAGCTCCCCCCCAGGCTTCCTCTCACTGACAGGGCTGGCATGGAAGATACATCCAGGGTCTAAAGCACATTCCCCCATTTCCAGGCCTCAGGCCTTCCTAGAAGCTCTGTTTACAGTGTGGCCCACAGCCCAGCTGGCACAGCTACCCCTTGAAAAGTGTTATTGCGTCATGGTCCTGACCCAGACAGGCTGCTGTGCTGGGCAGGGTCACCATTACCACACCCTGGTCAGCCCCAGCCCGGCCAGCACTCAAGCAACAGAGCAGGAGGGACAGCTGGCTCCAGGCTCCCTTTGTTCCTGAGGGATGGACCAAGCTTGGAGCTGTGATCTGTGGAGTGTGACAGTAGAGGTGGCTCAACAGAAGGAGCTAGAGCTTCAAGGTCCAGGCCTCTACTCCCTCTTCCTCCTGCCTACCAGCCCTGAAAGTGATAGATCAGGCAGGCCCAGGGAGGAGCCTTATTAGATTTCCCCTTTCCTAGTCCTTTGATCCTGTGAGGGTGAGAAAACCTTCTGGGCTGGGAAAGCTATGAATGGATCTGAGAGCCAGACCCAGGCCTTAGGAGTGAGGAATGTCACCAAGAGATTAACTCCTGCCAAGGACTTTCTCATCCAGTGTGAACAGGAATGTGGAGCTTCAAAAGGCTAATGGTTTGGGGTGGGAGTAGGGGATGGGGGGTGGGGGTGGGGTGGAATGTAGCCATTGTCCGTAAGTACTGTGATGAGCCAGATTGTTCTGACAGGTTGTAAATACATCTTTGTACTGACCTGCAGGAAGGCTAAGTACTAACTACCCAGGGATCCTTGACCTCTCCATATCCCCAACAGAGGACTCTGGCTGCTTCCTTAAATGACTATTACCCCCACACATGGTGACCCTATGGCTCCCTCTCCTCCCTGCCCAGTGCATCCTAACTCAGCCTGGGAAAGGAAGCTCTTTGACATTTCTAAGGTTCTGGGGGAGGAAAATGGCTCTCACCCTCTTAGGAGACTTTTCCCCCTAAGGGTTGTCACCCCAACCAGAAGGATATTATGTAGAAGTCCTTTGAAAGTTGTATTAATGTATTTTGTTTTTACATCTCAGTCATTTCTGGAAATAACTCCTTGTGGGAAGCGAACCTGGTTTTATTCTATTCCGTTTTGGGCAGTTTTCTGGGGGCATAAAAAGATTTGGAGCTAGGGTGAGAAGGGGGAAAGGCAGGCTACAGCCAGATATTTCCCAGGAAACCACAACTGTCTCTGCCCTAGCTTACCTTCCTCTCCCACTAGAACCCAACGTGGCCAGGCCAAGAATTTTCCTGAATCTTAGAGTTCTCTGGTTGGAGAGTGACTGTGAATGCTATGGGTTTGTTTTTTTTTTCTAATCAATAAACATTAAGCTCTGGAGATACAGATACAAAGAATGAAATAACCTCTCCTTGCTAGAAGCTCATATTCATTTTAGAAATTTATTATTATTTTCAATAAACAAGCATTTATTTTCTCTCCCTCTTATTTCTCCACACCCATGCCAATCAAAACAGAAAAAGGAAGGAAGGAAGGAAAGAAAGGAGGAAACCAAGCTTTAGAACAATGCAAAGCAAATCACCTCATTGGCCATGTCCAAAATGTATGTTCTATGGCCATTTAAAAAGGCTCACTCTGTACACGAGCTCCTTAGGCAAACTGGAAATCACAAATCTAGTTCTCCAGAGGGTCCCAGTGGGAATTCCTAAGGGGACAGAAGTGCAAGTGTCCAGAGAAGGGGACAAAACAGAAGGTAGAAAAGAAGCAAGCCCTGCTTCTGGCTTCTAAGTTCATGTGGCCTTCCAACGTTACCATGGAGAGCCATAGTGGTGTGGTGAAAATGGTGCTGGTCAGAAGACCAGGATTTAAGTCCCTTCTTCAACACTTACTGGACCTTCGTTAAGTCTAACTTCCTCTAACCTCTATATCTGAATCTCTAAAATGGGAGTGATACCAACATAAATGGAAGTGTAGGTACCATCAATTTAGAGTTTGAAGGCAGTTTTTATTTTCTGGTCCAACTTGCTAGCCCAGGGTTCGGATACAGAGACTTGTCCAACCTCACACAGTAAATGGCCAAGAAAAGGGTTAGTGAAGGATGGGCACCTTAGTCCAAGAAGTCGGCCTATTTGGTTAACCTAGAGACCACAGTATCACTTTCTAAGGTTTCATCATTTTTCAGAATCATATGCATTTCAATAATGCTTTGAAGTTTATAAAATGTGCTCACAACTGCCTATCATTCTAGTAACTAGGATCCCGTTTGCTAATTCTCTCACAACTCTTCCTCTTCAGACTTCAGAAGGAATGAGGAGAAAAGAGTGCCTTGTACTTTCTTAATCAGAGAAAAGTGCTTCTTCCCTCCCAAAGAATATGCAGAGGTGATCGCTCAGCCTGACCTGGGCCTTGTCCTCCTTCTCAAAGTTCTCTCTCAGCTTGTATTGGGATCCTAGAGTTAGTGAAGGATAGTCCCACACAACTCTTTCCTTCTCCCTCAAATGATCTAACAGAAGGAAAGCCTTTAATACCTCACCCAGGTCCCATCCAGGAAAACAATCTTTGCAGAAACCCCGAATTGTTCCTGCGTTTTTACTCCTTAGTGATTCTGGATAGACAGGACGGGGACTGACCTTTGGTTTTTTCCTCTGCTCCCCAGTGTCCCCTTGAGTCCCACAGAGAAAACTTTAGTCTCAAGAGATCTTATCCTCTGTAAACTGGTTCATTCATTAGTTGGTTCATTCATTCATTCATTCACTCCACCCAGCAACTGTTACTGTGTTTAAGACAGAGTCAGACAATGACAATCATGCAATGACAGAGTTGGGGAGAACCTTAGACCCATCTAATCTAATCTCATATTTCACAAGTGTGAACCTGTAGGCCTAGATCTCTCCCCTCCACTGACTGTAAAATTCCCAAAAGAAACTTGGTTCTGTTCCATCCTCAGGTTGAGCTCCCTGAGGGCAGGGTTTGGGGTTTAGTCCATCTCTTTTCCCCTGGTCTAGATGTACTCAGGAGCAGGGTTTGGCCTGAAATAGACTTCTTTGTCTCTCACTGCCCCCAGATTGGGAATCTAGAAATCCAAGATCCAGATGGAACAGGGTTTATCTGAGTTGATTTCTTGCCTATCGAATTTGCCCCCAGTTTGGGGGGCAAGTCATTCTGTGCTGTCTCCTTGTACCCTGAAAAGGGCCCTCAGGATGGAGGATGCTGCCCTTGTCTCCTTAAGACAACATAACCCGTTCCTGTATCTCCAGATTCCTGTCTTGCTGAGGAAGAATTACCTTGGTTTGCTGGGCAGGGACTTGGTCGAGTTTGGTTTGGATCAGACTCCAATTCTTTCCCACTGCTTGGTGACTTTTCTGGGAATTGGTTGTGACTTTCTATTTTTCAGTTGTAAAGGTGGGTCAAGAACTCAGAGCTTGAGGGGGGGTATCCTTGGAGGAATGCCCTGAGAGCATTCAGGAGTTCCCAAAGAGATAGCTGCTACTACCTGAGCCAGTAAGCACTGCCCTCCCCTGCTCAGCTCTAATACTTCCCACAGATCTCTCAGACTGGACTAGGTCCCATTCCAAGATAAGGATCAGAGATAGAACTGTCCCCTCCCTATAGACTTCTCAGAGGTTTCCAATTGAGGGCAAACTTATCAGCTGGCAAACTTGAGGTCGAAATCCCCAAATCCATTTCCTGGATCTGGCACCACAGAGGAAAAGCCAAGATAGGAATCTGTGGTGTAAAGCATTTAGAATTGGAAAACCTGGATTTGAATCTTTGCTAACTTTGCCTATGTGACCTTAGGTAAATCCCTTTGCTTGAGTTTCAAGTTTCCTCTGACCTTCAGTTTCTTTATCTGTCAAATGTGGGGGGTTAGATTAGATGGCCTCTCTAAATCTGTGATCCTCTGAATCCGTGTGTTCTCAGTCAACGGACCTAAGAATGTCCCAGGGAGGCGCTCTTGTAAGATCTTATTCATTTCCCTTTTTCCTCCCATAGTTGGGGGCATGCCTTTCCCAAACTTTACAGGATCCCCCTCGATTTCAGGTCCTAACCTTCCACTTCATAGAGGGACCTGCTATTATAATACACATCAAAATCTGGGTCAGAAGAGCAAGTTCCTTGGGTTCCATCCGGAAATACACAGGATGTGGCTTATTTACCACGCCCCCCGCCCCAAACTCATAACGATGGGCAGCTTCTCCAGAGGCTGCATCCAGGGCTGCTTGTAGACGCCGGAGAATACAGTCAGTTCTTCCTCTCACTGATTTCCTAGGATGCTCTTCCAAGGGAGAGGTAGATGCTCCATCAAGTGGGGTTGAGGAGAAAGAGTCAGATGGAAAAAGTGGGGAGAGGGGGAAGAGTGAGACAGTGTGGCCAGGGAAAGCTGGGCCTGGAACAGTGTAGGAAGAAAAATCTAATGCTTGAGAACCTTTGTGAGTGCTGCCTCCCATCCCACATGGGCATAAAAGAATCCCATCTTGGATACTTACTTATAAGATCTAGAGACATCTAGTCCAACCCCTTTGTTTTACAAAGGTGGAAACAAAGGCCCAAAGAGGTTAAGTTTTAGCCCATGGCCACAAAGTTAGGTGTTCTGCGTCCATTGTAAAATTCTGTCTTTAGGCACAAGAGTTTCCAAAAAGTATCTTACTCTCTTTGCAACCCTGTACTGGTATCAGTGTAAGCAGTTCCACTCCAGGGCTGAGAAGATTAGCTTCTGCGTGACCCAACTCTCCTTTTTCCTTTTACCCTCCTTCACTCTGCCTCTAAGTATAAGTGAAAAGAGCTGGATTTGAAGTCAGGACCTGTTACAACTTTAGCATATGTGACCTTGAGAAAGTCACTTCTCTCAAGGTATAAATTTACCCCTCTATAAAAAGCAGGTGGGTTAAATAATCTATTCCATAAGATCCCTAATAGATTTTTAAATCCCATAATCTTATATCCCAACTTCTTTCTTCTCTTCCCTGCAACAGCTTCTTCTGTCAGGAAGGAAAAATCATTTCTGGGAAAAGTAGACAGAGATGGAGACTAACTGGGGGAACTGGGGGTGCAAATTTGAACGAAGCAGTCTGGGAAGAGGCATCCTGATGCCCAATGTGAGTCTCGGTGGCCTTTCAGGCATTGTGGCAGAGGTATTTTGGGCAAGATCATTTGATGTTGAGAGTGCTTTTTTCCAGGTGTTCAGAGCATAACAAAGAGTGATTCCCCACTGTTCAGGGGCCTCCCTGCACCTCTCCCCAGGAGCTGGCACTGAGAGCTCTGGGGGGCAGAAAGGAGGGAAGTGGGTCCTTCCCAGGCACAGGCAATGGGAAAAGCTGTTCTTGGAAACCTGGCCCCGTCGGTGGCAGTCCCGGCTCTGCTCCCTCCTTATCTCTGGACCTCAAGGGGGCTGGACTGGATGACTCCTATTCTCTAACAGCATTTGTTACTCAGGGAAGACAAAGAAAAGTCTCCAACTTGTAGAAATTGAGTTTTCGGCTGTCAATTTTGGCCTTTGCTGTCCTCTTGTGGTGAAGCAAGGAAAATACCTTATCTTGGGCTCCAGGGCTTGCATCTACAATCCCCCTCAATCTCAGTGCTTTCCCTCTGAGATTACTCCCAGTTTATTCTGTATATAGAATTTGTACTTTTTTTTTTTTTTTTGCATCATCTCCCCTTACTTAGACTGTCAGCTCCTTGAGAACAGTGACTGGTTATTTTTGCCTTTCTTTGTCAGTGTCTGACATAAAGGTGCCTAATAAATGCCAGCTGACTGACTATATTAGCCCCTCTCCCAGTCTACAAGCAGGTCTTTATTTAAAAAAAAAATTTTTTTAATATTTTATTTAAAATAAATTTTGTTTTTATATAACCATATTTGCAAATGATATTTCCAAATGTATCTTTTCCTTCCCCCTCCTGGAGAGCCATCCCTGATAAGAATACAAAAGAGAAAGTTTTTTAAAAACTGCAACAAAACCAACATATAAAAAAAAGGTCTGCTGTCATCCCACATCCCCCCTCTTCTGCACTGGCGGGTCCAACCACTGTGCTATCCAACAATGGGACGATGGGATTGTAGCGACATGGGGGCGCCTTCTGAAGGGGAGAGTTCTCTACTATTAGCATCATACCAGTATGTGCTTCCCCTTCGTTTGTCAGTGGCACACATCGCTTATCTTATATTCAGAGCCTGGAGGATTTCTTTCTTTCTTAGCTCTCATGTGTATTAGGTTACCCATCCTGTCAATTCCAAGTCCGCCATCATCTATTCTGTGTCCTCTTCTCTCCTCCCACTGCCATCAGGTGTGTGTGTGTTTTACCAGTTGTCTAGGTTCTCTTGTTTCTTCTCTCTCCATCCTTTCCCCACCTTCCCCCTCATCCTTCACATCACTGCTAGGCTAGTCTTCCATTTGCAAAGGTTTGGTTATGTTACTCACCAGATGAGAAAATACTGACTATCAAACAGCATCCAATTTTTGCCTCGCATTCAAGATCATATGTGGCGTAGTGCCATCTTTATTTTGCTTTTGTTTTTGCTTTTTGGAGGGGGGAAGGCAGGGCAATTGGGGTTAAGTGACTTGCCCAAGGTCACACGGCTAGTGTTAAGTAAGTGTCTGAGGCTGGATTTGAACTCAGGTCCTCCTGACTCCAAGACCGGGGTATTCACTGTGCCACATAGCTGCCTCATCATCTTACTTTCTTAAGCTATCTTACAACTCCCATTCACCCCAACTTTATGCTCCAAATCATACTATATATTCTCTGTCCCTAAGGATACTATGTTCTCCCACCTCTATGTCTTTGCCCATATTTACCTATACCTACAATTTCTTCCCTTCCCCTTCGTTGAATCCTTTAAAGCCCGAATCAGATGTCAAAAGCCTTCCTTGATGTTCCATGTTCAGTTCTAAATCCTGCGACCGCACAGATCCTACATAATACTTTTTGCACATATTACATGTACTCTCCATTATCCATATATGTCTTATCCTCCTACACTGGGGCAGGGACTGTCTTATCTGAAGTCAAACCCCCCCCCCCCAACACCTAGCGTAGTGCTCAGCACACAGGAAGCACCTACTTGAATGAATACCAAAGCTCAAAGACCCTCTTTCTCCTCTTTAACGCCAGACCGTAAATTCCATGAAAGAAGGACCAGTGTCCACTCCTATTCAATTCTCCTCCAGATTGGCATTTTCCTAAGAGATTCCGTAGGAGGGAATTCCTGTGTTAGGGAAGTTGTCCTAGAGAACCTCTGACTTTCCATCTAGCCCTGATATTCTATGATGCGGAATGTTTTCCCAGCTTTCTTTGAGGTCTAGCCCTCCATTGTTCTGCCCACCCTCAGCAGAGCCAGAGCAGCTGCTGAACTCTCTCTCTTCCCTGACCACAGGGCGAGCCCACCTCTCTATCCCCTCCCCCCTTCCTGTGGATATAGACAGCACTTTTCGACTGCAGTCTCCCCGGGGGCACCTTACCCTAGGTGAGTATGGGCCATTGGTTCCGTGTGTTCAGGGTGGCTCCGCCAGGAACCTTCAGCTTTCTTTATGTGGTGTCCTGCCAATGCTAGCACATAGGCAGTGGAAAGGGCCTTGCCCTGTCTGTCCATTTGTCTATCTGCCTCAGAAGCAGACTTTAGCTTGCAGTGTTATGTCTGTCTAGCCTTTCCATCCATCTACCTAACTGATGAGTATTCTCTTCCCCACCCCCCACCCCTCACCAGGGGAAACTAGTTTAACTCAGCCCACAGAGCCCAGTCTCTCCCAAGGCCACATACTGGACATGGACATGTCTCGGAGCCTCTGCACCTCTCTCAGGGCAGACACAGGCAGAAGGGGATGGCCCCCAGGAAGAACTCGGCCCCATATGCCATGGGCTTCACTGTCAAATTATAGTGTCTGAACAGGCAGACTATGCTCCATCTCCTGCGAAGGGGCCTGGAAAAGTCCAAACATCTGCCTCCAGTGTGTGTGTGTGCCAGCCTCTGTTCGTGGCACGCATCTTTGTGCCGTGTCAGCTCTGCTGTGTACCTGCTTAGCTCCTGCTTCTGCTCTAGATAGAAGGGAGAACTTACTATGTCTTGTGGGGGAAGCCTGGCAGGATGACCTGAAGCAGTGGCAGGAAAACTGCTGCCTTCCTTCCCAGGGGAATCGGGCCTTCTCTGCCACCATGGCTACAAGCATCCCAATACTGGTCCCCAAAGCCCCCAAACACCATGGTGCAGTGTAACTTTGGGGGAGGAACAAAGGAAGTGGAATTGAAGCTTTAATCGCCCAAAATGCTGTGTAACAGCAACTGAGTCACTTAATCTGAGTCTGTAAAATGGAAAAAATACCACCCGCACTATCTGCCTCTCAGGTCTGTGGTGAGGAAAGTATTTTGTTTACCTTAAGGCACCACATAAATAAGAGCTGGGTGGAGAGGCTCCATTAGTGAGTTGCTGGATCTATAGTCTGGGAACACTGTTCAAACGCCGGCTCTGCCAATCACCACTGGTACTAATTTTAAGCAAGTCGTTTAACTTTATGAGCATTGGTTTCTTCATTTGTGCTTGTGTGGGTTTCTTTGGGGGGGGAAGGGGGGAGTGATGAGTCTGTGCTCAGTGTTGTTTGGGAATATGCATATGCCTCACTCATGGCTCTTCTCCCTGGCCTTTCTTCCTTGTGCCTCCTGATTCAATAAACCCAGTGAGTACCCTGGGCTGGCAGTCCCAGCACAGTCAGTAATATCTCCCTCTCTCTCTGCTCCTTCCCCAGGTTCACCCATCCGTCTCTGATGCTGGGCTCAGGTATGCACACCACTGGCATCCCCCACCCAGCCATTGTGCCCCACTCAGGAAAGCAGGAGCTACAGCACTACGACCGGGGCCTGTAAGTGAGGTGGGAGCTGAGATTGGGGGAGGGGGTATTATCCTCAATTCAGAACTGGAAGACCTGGCTTCAAATCCCAGATCTTGCCATTTCCTTGCTATGTAAATTGGTAGATTCTTTGTCTCTGAATCCATTTTCTCACCCATAAACAGGAATATTACTATTTACACCAAAGAAAGTGATTTTGATGAAAGCACATTGTAAACCTTATAGGCCCTATAGAATGTATCACAATTACACCTGGCTTTGGCACTATCTTTTTCCTTTCTGAGCCCCCCTTTCTCCTTTTACAATGAGGATGACTAGCCATGCTGAGACTGAAATATAGGTCCAAGGTGCTTCCAGCATGAGTCCTTAAATGGGGGTCTTAGGAGTATTCCCTGACTTTACAGCACCTCAGTTTCCCTTAGGGATCTCTTATCCAGGGATCAAGATAAACCACCTGGAATCTAGTTAATATGTCTGGTGTATCACATCTCAGGGTTCCATGGGTATGCAACCAGGTCTAAGGGAAGAAGATGAGAGAGCCAGGCCAGTCCTCAAGTCAAGGTTTGAGTCCAGAAAGAAAACAGATCAGGGATGTGGCATGATAGCTGTTATACCACACTTCACCTCCAGCTGAATCTTCAGTGATTTCCATCCAGCTCTAAGGATGAGTCATAGCCCTGAGTTGCTCTGTCATTTCAGGCCAGATGCTGCCCTTCTCTGCGCTGGAGTGGCATGTTCACATCTTTACTACTACATGCATATCACTTCTTAATTTATACAGCCCTAACCCAGGAAATTTTATGCAAACAATAAATTTGGGGATGACGATTCACCTCCCAAACAGTATTCCTGTAAATAACAGCCACTGCCCTCCTCATGAGTTTTCAATTGGATCTGATTTCTAAAAGCCCTAATGGTATGCCAATCTTCAACATCAACCATACAGCATGAGGCACAGCAGCAATAATAGATTTACTTTCAATTTAGAGCCCTCCATAGATATTTTGCTATTTGTCCTTGTAATATTCCCCAAAAGGAGTAGGAATAATAATTCTCATTTCATAGTGAAGAAACTAAAATCCAGAGCTAGGTCTGGAGGCAGGTCTTTCGGCTCCTAAGGGGTTGTTTACTGCAGTTTGGCAGAGCAGGCTGTGTATGGGGGTGGGGGAGGGTTAGTTTAAATGCCAGGATGCTCTTTATCCTCCTTCATGATGTCTTTATTCAATTCTTCCTATCCACCCACCCCCACGAAAAAAAAAATCCCTCTCCGGCCTCTGCCAGGAAACCTCCATCAGAAGCCAAGCAGGAGAAAGAAGCTAAGAAGCCAACCATTAAAAAGCCCTTGAATGCATTCATGCTGTACATGAAGGAGATGAGGGCCAAGGTCATCGCAGAATGCACACTCAAAGAGAGCGCAGCCATTAACCAGATCCTAGGGAGGAGGGTAAGAACCAGGCCAGCCCTTGAGTCAGGAGGGGTCTAGGAACCTAATGGGAAAGGAGATGCAAGATGTAAAGGGGGGGGGGAGATCCTTTAGAATGTACACTCTATTTCTAGCTACCCCCACCCCCAGACTTGTTCCATCTCTTCCTTACTGTCCCTCCTTTCTATCTCCATCTGTTTTTTAAAAATTCTGCATCTGTTGTAGTCTGTCTTTCTTTATTCTATATCTGTCTGCCTTTGTTCCTTTTTCCTCTTATTCCCATCATCTGTCTCCATCCCTCTTTCTCACTCATTGTCTCATTGGCTAAGCAAACAGTGGTGATCCTGGGGGACAGGGATCTCCCCCATCCAGAGGTTCACAAGTGGTGGACAACCTCTCTTCTCTCCCATCTACCGTAAGGACAGATGAGGTGATGGGAAGACTATGGAGGAACAGGAAAATATAAAAGGGGATGGGCTCAGGAAGGTCAGGTCTTCAGGGTGAGTTTGGCCGGGCCTGGTAATCACTGTGTTAACATCCATGTTCCGTTTCAGTGGCATGCACTGTCTCGAGAGGAGCAGGCCAAGTATTACGAATTGGCCCGGAAGGAACGGCAACTCCACATGCAGCTCTATCCTGGTTGGTCAGCCCGAGACAATTATGTGAGTGTTGGACTGCAGGAGACCTCGTGGTAGATATGCCTATGTAGAGTACACCCGAGTTCTTCCTATTTTTGAACAAGGCGTGATCGGTCAACTGCTCTCATCCCATCCTTTCCCATGCCTTCTCCTTTGATGAAGTACTGGTGGGGAGAAGGAAGCATGACCTCTCTTCTCACCCAACATCCAATAGTGGATGAGGGAACGAAGAAAAGGGGGAGAGACTAGGGATAACAGAATTACAGTCTGAAACACACAGAAAAGAAGCGCAGGCTAGCCCAGAGATTACATTTACAACACATAATAGGTGCCTGGTAGTTGGAAAGGCAGGAGAAGATGATGGTCAGATGGGAGGTGAGTGTATAACGACACATTAATCTGGGAAGGTCATTTAGAAAAGGCTAGTTAGACAAAGCCCCTTCCTTCCCCGTAGCCTTCTTTAAGAGGCACAGGTGAGTAACATGGAATAAAGAGGAAAAAGAGAAGTGTCCACCGTAAGTATAGCACAGTATCAATAGCAAAGCTTTAACCTGAAGCCTGAGGATAAAGCACAGAAATGTTAGAATCTCAAGAGACATAAATGAAGAATTTACAGGTCATTTAATCTAATCATCCATACTCAAACAAGAATCCTGTCTACGAGGCCTCCAGAAATGGAGAACTCACGCCTCCCAAGGCAGTCCATTCCACTCTCAGATCCAGTGGGAAGTTTTTCTAATAGTGAGCTCTCTGCAGCTTCTATCGATTGGTCCAAATTCTGCCTTCTGGAGACGACCAGAACAAATTTAATCCTCCCTTCATATCGTAACCTTTCAAATGCTACCCCTCCCCCCAGGTCTTCTTCTCTTGTCCAGAGTAAACATTCCTCCAAACCATCCCCCCACTGGTCGCCTTCTGGTCTCCTGCCATTCTAGCCGTCTTCCCAAAACATGGCGCCAAGAAGTGGATATAATTTTCCACATCCGATCCGGACAGTGAAATTATCACATGCCTTCAGACTAAGATTCACTTTAGCTATTCTGCCTGACATTTTACATTGGGGACTCCTGAGATTTCGTATTCTAACAGTAAGAAGGAACACTGGTTTGTAGCAGAAGACCTGGGTTTGAATCCTAGTTCTCAACTGATTTCCTCATTTTGAAATGAGGAGGTTGGGGTAATCCTAAAGGTTCCTTCTAGCTCTAAATTCTAAAATCCTATCATTCTGTGAGTTTTTTAGTACGTTAAAAAAATTTCTGGTTTGCTTTGCTTTTTAAACAAAATGAGGTCTGTTCTCTCGGAGAACAGTCTAACTCATGGAAAGAGAGAGAGAACAGAAGGATAGAAAAAAAGCAAATATGGCCAGGAAGGGAAAGACAATGTCTCTTAAACTATTGGCACTTGCTGCATATCCTGGTCCTAGGATACCCCACTCAGCCTGAATCAAAGAGCTTTACTTAGGTTCAGTGATAGGAAAAGCATTAGCCACTGTTATCTTTTCCTAGGATCATTAGTGCTTTGGTATCTAGATCTGGGAAGGACTTAGGGATGTGGGCTAATGGGTAATGTCCCTGACTTCACTAGGACTGGCCCCAATCCCTTAATCTTTAGCATTCAAGTTTTAAGATTCTGTCCTCTCTCCCTCGCAGGGGAAGAAGAAGAGGAGGTCAAGAGAAAAGCATCAAGAATCAAACACAGGTGAGCATGCCCTTAAGGAGTGGTAAAGAAAGAAGGCCAGAGTACTGTGGAAGATAGATTGCAGTTAGTTCCTAGTCTCAGAATAATTAACAATTTGTTTATCCATTTTATTTCCTGAGGATCAATCATTCCATGGCTAGGCAGCCTGGAGAAATGGATCCATGTATATCAGAACCATTGCTACTGATTTTGCCCATAGGATTGTAACAGGAAAGACTGGCCTTAAGTTAAATTATGAAGTAGTTGAAGTGTATCTTCTACCCTTCCTACCATATTGATCCTACACTCACAAAATAAGATGGCCAGGATCCACTTCCTGCTTATGTAACATCCTTCCCTGTCCTCCCCTCCCCTATCCCATCCCTCCTCAAAAACCCTATCCAAACCTATTCTTTGGAAGCTATCACATTGGGAAGTCCCTAATCAAATTATTCAGAGAAATTAGCTAATGACTTAACAACTGAAGTCCTTAGAATGCCATCTCCATCAAAGGATGGGAGAATTTCCTTCAACGAAGGAATTGATAGAATTTCGGAGTAGAGAGAAATGTAGGGGCAGTGAAGGTCCTTCCTGACATGTCTCACATCATACCACATAGGCCAGCTGTTTATTTATCTGACTGACTAATCCCCAGTGTCAGAGTTCCAGAATGCTAAAGCTAAAAGGGACCTTAGTTGAGACACCATCAAGTCCAATGCTTTCATTTTTCAGGTAAGAAAAACCAAGGCCCGTAGAGGGGAAAGGCCTTACCCAAATTCTCATGCAGAATTAGTGGAACAGCTGCACCAAAATGGTTGTACTGAGATAAAGTTATGTTGATTATCATTCTGATTAAGCAAGGATCGCCTCACAAATCCCTTACAGATCTTCATGATAGTTGGATTTGGTCATGTGAGCGATACCACTTCAAAAAAGGCCTGTTGTTCTTTCTGTATGATGTTACCTACTACCTCTAAGAAAAAAAAAAAAAACTCATCCTTCCCCCTGCACTGATTGTCTCTTGGCCAACATAGACAAAGAAGGGACACAATCACAAGAATGACTCCTACGTCCAACGCTGATCTCCTCTAGCTTACTACTAGACCCAAAGAGTTTGATTGATGAGGCAAGGAAATGAGGACCTTCAGGTCTACAAAGGGTTACTACCATAGTAAGTGAGGACTCCCTGCTCCGAGACTAAGGAGGGCTTATGCTACCGCATAGCTACGAGAAAGGCTGAGGGTTTTCATAGACTGGAATGAGTACCCAAGGATTTCTAAACCGGAAGGGACATTAGAGATTGTCTGGAGCAAATAGTATTAACCATTTTTTTCCTCATGAACTCCTTTGGCACTCTGGTGAAGTAAATAGACCCCATTCTCAAAATAATGTGTTTAAGTACATAGGATTAGCAAAGGAAACAAATTATATTAAAATAGTTATTTTAACATTTTATATATTTAGTGTTATTTTTGTTAAAATTTAGGTGATAATATTAATAATTAAATATATTCTAAAGTTCACACACCCAGGTTAAGAATTACTTCCCTAGATAGTGCTGCCAAGGAATTCAACAATTCAACAAGCATTTATTAATCACCTACGAAGCATTAAATGCTGAGAATACAAAGACAAAGAGGAAACTGTATCCTCAAGGAGCTTACATTCTAATAGATGAAAACAGATTACATTTTAATGGATTAAAAACATGTATAAAAATAACTGAGTATAGTACAAAGGCTGCTAGAATCTAAAGGTAGCATCTAAAGCAGGCAACACCTTGCTGAAAATTCTTTTTCTGCTTAAGATAATTACTACTTGGGATGATGGCAGCTCCTGTTGCACTACGGAATATAAGCAGAAACATGGTGATTGCCAAAGACAGCTGCCTTACTCAGAAGCCCAAAGAAAGGGACAGGCAGGGCAAAGAAGCAGTTTGCCACAAGAATTAGCTATAAGATGCCAACAATAAAAAAAACAGACAGGAGATCTGTCTTCCAAAAAGTAGGGGAGGTATGGCGGGTTCTGTAGGGCTCTTCAGGTGTGTATCAGGTTTGTGTTATTTCTGCTGGTGAAGAGTAATAGCTAAATATACACTAAGCTCAGGTCGGTCTTCCTCCTAGGGGAGAAGGTGAAAGGGCTGGAGGAATGCCTCTCTACACTCCAGGTTACCAGGGAGAATGAAGTGTTCCTTGAAAGCCTAGAAGGAGGGCTACAAGGTAAAAACAAAGAAGAAAAATGATGCAAAGAGGCGGAGGGAGACTGGAGAGTATAATAGTGCAATACAGAAGAGGAAGGGAAGAAGGCTTATTTGGGGTCTAATTAATAGGCATGTGGTTTTTCCCAAAGAGGGAGGAGTTGGAGAAGAGGAAATAGCTTCTTGTTCTCCAATGAAAAGTGATGTGGCACTAGGAAAGAGGTCATCATCCAGTCATCATCAAAGCAAGAAGCAAAAAGCAATTGGTGGTTCCCTGCTAAGGAATAAAAAGGAAGCTATATGTGAATAGGCACATGACACAGTGTGCCTTCTATTATTTGTCAGACTTAAGAACCATCACTAACCTACAGTGATTCATGTAGGAACCCATGATAGCACCAAAGGAATTTAGAAAGCTAGCTAGGAATTAGGAAATCCTGGGTAAGAAACAAAGAGATTAGGGGTGGCCAGGTGGCAATGAGTAAGAGCGCCGGCCCAGGGTCGGGAGACCCGGGATCGGTTCTGGCCTCAGATACTTAACACCCACACAAAATAACTGGCCGTGTAACCTTGAGCAAGTTACTTAACCCCAACTGCTTTAAAAAAAAAAAAAAGAAAAGAAAAGAAACAAAGAGATTAGGGCTACATGTAGTGTTTTAATCTAGAGGAAGGTGGAGGCTTCTAAAGGGAAAGGCTGATTTGGTAAATGAATAGCTTGTAGAGATTACAATTGAGAACATGGTTTGGATTTCAGGACTACAGTTAACAGGCATTATGGCTCTTGGCCTAACTAAGCTGATAAAATTATATTTGCTTGGAATCTTGCAAACCTAATCAAGAGGAATTTAAGCTAAACATGGAATGGGAAGGGCAAAACAACTTTCACATCTACTAGGCATTTTTTCAAAGAGTTGCAGGTGCAACACGGGAAGACAATATCCAAAAATTCGCCAGCCAGTAAAATTTATCACCTTGGTTTGTCTATACATAAATGCACAAAATATGGATAGACAGACATTTAACCAGAGATCCTTATCGAAGTAGGCAAATTTGGCTTCGCTGGTAACACTAAGATTTGAAGGGATAGTTCTCAAAAGAATATGTAGAAGTTATAGAAAAGATAAAAACAGATCAAAAACCTTGCCAGATGGCAGAATATAATAACAGTGATGTTATTTATATACTTAAAGTATCTGGATTTTTATTGAAGTTCTCTCTGCCAAGCACAGAGCAGATATAAACTTAAGATTTGCTTTCATGATAAACTTCATCAAAAGGAAGAAATAAAAAGGGGAACCTTATATTTTAGACCTAATTTTTGACCAACAAGAACTGGTTGCTAAATGTCAAAGCTCAATATAAAACTGGTGCTAAATATGAAATAGGACAAAAAAGAATTTTTAAAATTATGGAGGACAAGAGGAAGATCAAAGAAGGAATAATAATACTTTTTGTGAATGGATAGGATGATGATAATAGATGATTAAGAGAAGGCAAAACTATTCACCTCTTAGTTTCTGGAATTTCTGTCAGGAAGAATAATCTTCAGACTGGGAGAGATAACTATGGTTAACAAGGACTGAAACCCAAGATGAGGCAAGAGATGGCAAGAGAGCACCTAGCTACTTTCAATGAATTCACATCGTAAGACTCAGGAAAATTAGATCCCAGGTTACAGAAAGAAGTGGCAGATAGAACATGAGTCTATGAGTCACAGAACCAGAGAAGGGCTTATGTCCTGGTTTTCAAAAAGGGAGGAAGAGAGTGCATCCTACCAACTATAATCCGATGAGCTTAACACCCTCAGTTTTAAATGGCATTCTAGAAATATCATTTCAAAGGGGCTCTCAGGAGAATATCAATGCCTGCTTTCCCATAGCTATGAAATCTTTATGAAAATAACCAATACACTTATCAAGGCATTCTGTTAAAGGTATGAAAAGGGAACAGGGCTGGCTTTCACAGATGATACTCTTTCCTCAGATTACATATCTTTAGTCACACAGCTGACTGAAAGTTAAACGATAACAAAATCCCCATTCTTTTTGTCTGTTAACTATAAAATACCATTTGTTTTAGAACAGCAAAATGCCTATTAAAAGGCTCTCATTTAACAAGGTGTCTCTCATGTATGTTAAAATCATACAAAATTCCTTGAAATATGAACCACAAAGATAACTTTGTTTGATGGCCCTCTGATTTTTTTTTTTTTTTGCTTTTTGGAGGGAAGTTGGGGCTAAGTGACTTGCCCAAGATCACACGACTAGTTTTTTGTGTTAAGTGTCTGAGGTTGGATTTGAATTCAGGTTCTCCTGACTCCAGGGCTGGTGCTCCATTCACTGCACCACCTAGCCATCCCTGGCCTTCTGATTTTTAATATGAAGGGAGGCTTAAACAGATATGTTTGCTATTGTTATGGAAGATACAACTAGTGTATGGTACAGATCAAGGAGAGATTTTCCTAGATACGGCAGGGTTCCACGGATTCTCTTGTTTGCATATATTATCCTGATTGTATCAAGTCCTGGAATACAAGAATTTCACTCCGAAGAAACCAGTGGTAACCCAAGAAAAACCAAAAGGGTGAAGAATATCTGTCAACCGACCTATAATATGCAGTTGGAGAGTCGATCATCACTATATCGATCTTCTAACAGATATTGCAGATGAACTGGGCCTAAAACTAAAAAAGAGGAGGAAAACAAGTTGGACTGCTTTGAAGAAATTTCAGAGTGCTTTTAATGCCCCTAAATCTTCTCTCTAAAACAAAGGCTCATCTTTTTAGCAGAAGTATTTTTTTGGATATTCTTTTTTTTTTTTTTAAAGCAATCGGGGTTAAGTAACTTGCTCAAGGTTACACGGCCAGGTGTTTCTGGGTGTGGTGCTGAGTATCTGAGCCCAGAATT
>NW_027185809.1:5814630-5927729 GCF_028583685.1 Petaurus breviceps papuanus
TCTTTACTAATGTATAAGGAATAAAATATTAAATAGGTTTGGTTCAGGGACAAGATCACTGTGGCTGGAGTAGCTGGAGAAGGCTTCATTCATGGAAGAGATGGGGCTTGAGCTGAGCCTTGAAAAGTGGATAGAATATAAAATGGGTGGGAACACAGATGGCGACAGGAGGCATTCCATACAGGGAAAACGGTGTGAAAAAAGGATGAAGGTCGACTATATCCTGGCCAGGGAGGAAATTGGATCAGACTGATGCAAAGAACACATGAGATAAGGTATGAGAAGCAGTGCTGGGTCAGATCGAGGAGGATACATAAGAGGTATTCAGAATAAGCAAAAGAGAGATATTATGAAACGGTGGTAACATAAAAATTACGAATTTTATTGCAACTAGCTGGGTAAAAATAATGAACTGGAAAAGTGGTAAGAATCAAGACAAGGAAGTCATGAATCAATAAATAGTCCAGGTGAGAGGTAGACGATGGCCTTCGATGAGAAAGATTGAGGAGCTTTAAGTGCACAGGGCCAGACAACTGGCTGAGGGTGATGAAGGCAAGACAGCCTGGATGGTTGGGGGGATGGTACCAGCAACAGAGATAAGGAAGTTAGGTATGTAACTTGCAAATTAGACTTTTAGGAAGATGCACAGATTCCAATTAAAAAATGGAGGTTATACCAGCATCCCTGGACGTAAACCATTTTCCCTAGAATGCCCACTACTTCATTCTAGACCATTCAGTAGAGAGGTTCCTCAGTGAAGCTCTTGCCCATCAGAGAAACCCAAGGCACCCCCAAGAACTATTTTAAAAATCGGTGGGGGTACCTGGGTAATGGGGGAGAGAATACAGTCCTTTGACTGGATCATAGTGTTGGTTCACTGACCCCAAACACTAACTCCTTCACTCTCATCTGTTCACATCAGCTTGAGCCCTAACCTCTGCCAGCGTTTTCCTTTCTGCCTGCAAACTTTCTTTTCTGGTCTTTTTCTCCTCACTAATGACCTTCTCAGCTCAGACAAAAAAGAAAATGGCACCACCAAGATATGGGCTCATACACTAAGTATCTCCAAGCCAGCTCTGCTCTGCAGGGATTCACCTTGGCCCCCAAGCTGAGGCTCCCCTTCTGGGCAATCCAGAGAGCCAGATCAAAAAACATCCCCCATGGGCCCAAGAATCCAAGATGCACATTGACTAGGGCAGTCAGGAATAGAAAATGATCAACAAACAGATAAAAAATTGATGATAAGTAGGTGGAACATTACAAATGGAAGGCAGAGGAGGAGAAAATCAAGGTCAGGGCTAGGCTGACCAAGAAGAGATCCACCAAAGTCAAACTGCACAGATTTTTTTTTTTTTTTTAAAACAATCGGGGTTAAGTAACTTGCTCAAGGTTACACGGCCAGGTGTTTCTGGGTGGGTGCTAAGTGTCTGAGCCCGGGATTCGATCCCCAGGTCATCCCAACACTGGGGCCAGTGCTCTTACTCTCTGTGCTACCTGGCCACCCCTAAGCAATTGGGGTTAAGTAACTTGCTCAAGGTTACACGGCCAGGTGTTTCTGGGTGGGTGCTAAGTGTCTGAGCCCGGGATTCGATCCCCAGGTCATCCCGACACTGGAGCCGGTACTCTTACTCGCTGTGCTACCTGGCCGCCCCTGCACAGATATTTTGATGTCCCTAATTAGAAATAGGATCTTTTAGCCTTGAAACCACTCCTGAGCAGACTCAATGGTGGACCACAGAATCATAAATATAGTGCTAGAATGGACTTCAGAAACTATCTAGTCTAACTCCCTGGTTTCACAAATAAAGAAGTGAGGTCCAGAGATACCAAGTGACTTGTTTCTACAGTCATTTGGGTAGTAAGTGAAGGAGCTGAGATTCAAATACGGATTATCTGGGTGTAAATGCAGCCTTCTTTCCACTGCACTACACGGGCTGAGCCAAAATCTGGTTGGACAGTCACAGTCTCTGAGCCCTTCCTGGCACTGCTTATGAAATGAGAGATTCACAAAATGCAACCACTAATTCAAGTGGAAATGGCAGGACCCTCAGGTCCTAGGACCAACTGAAGAGGAAAAAAACACAGCCACCCCAGGGCCTCAGCCAGAGTAGAACCAGCAAACACAGACGTAATGTGCTCATCACAGCAAGCTTTCTTCCTTGAAGCTACGGATGAGGTGCTATCCAGATGATGGCAACCCCAGTCTCTTGGCCTCTTAATGGAAGTCAATCTCTGGCCCATGAGGGGCGCTACCTCGTACCTACTGTAGGTTTAGAGAAGACTAGACTGTGCCAAAGAGTGTGTAAGAGTTTGTGAGCAAATGGATTCAGTGGAAAGATTAACAAGATTTGTAGTTAGAGGACCTGGGTTAAAATCATTTTTTTTTTTTTTTGCTTTTTGGAAGGGAAGTGACTTGCCCAAGGTCACACAGCTAGTCAGTGTTAAGTGTCTGAGGCTGCATTTGAACTCAGGTCCTCCTGATTGCAGGGCCGGTGCTCTATTCACTGCCCCATGGGTTCAAATCTTAACTCCATTATTTAATACCAGTATGATTTTGGGCAAATTACTATCCCATGTCTGGCATTTAGTTTCTTCCTTCTTGTAAAATGAGACTAAGATGATCTTTGAGGTCACTTTTCCAGCTATAAAATCCTATGACCCTAGAAATTCAATTTAGTTTTTATTGTGCCCAACCCATACTTGCAGGTCATACAGTTTAATCCCCTTCACATCACAGAGAAGGAAAAAGTAGAGCCTAGGAAAAGGAAATGAATGACAACAGGTCAAAAATGAGTCACTGACAGAGCTGGGACTCCTGCTTCAATTCAACTCCATGAACATTTCCATAAATGGAGAGAAAAAGTGCTGCATATCCCTGTCCTACCTGGTCCATCAATAAATTAAATGTCCTATGTATGATCAACAGGAAGGTAGATTCTTAGTATCCTTGGTCCCAGTGGTTAGTCCAACAAGCTTTTAATGAGTTCCCATGTGTCTTGCTAGCCCTGAATTAAGCTGTGGGGGTGACCATTAAGGTACTGATAGTCTAGGTGTAAAGACAAGACTCACATCTATAACTGGAGAATATAAGAGAATAAACTGTTAGATAGATTAGCATAGACTTTTAGTGCTAGATAGAGGTGTACTGGACCTCAAAATTATTGGTGTGAACATTTATACCTCAAAACATCATCAGGGAGAAAAACGTTAGTTAAGAGCTTAAACTTAAAAATCTGTCCTGTATATGGAGAGCTATTTGTTAAACATTTGCTTTGACTTTTGACCTTTGGTACTTTGGAAATTCAGAGGAAGAGAAACCAACTGTGGGATGAACTGTTCGGGGCCAACTTTCCAGAAGCAGACACTAGGGTTTATTCCCACTATTTCTAGTGCTAAACTCCCTTGAACAAAGATGGTATCCAGGTCAAACCAATTACCTTGGGGTAACTTATGACAGAACATTCCTGTCTCAACAACAAAAAACCTGAGAGGGCGACTTGTATGATAATAAAAGGCAAACACCCTCCTCTCTTTTCTCACCACGTGCCGCCTCCTCTCTCATCTACCTCTCCATATTCCCAAGGCTCAAATTCTGCTGCCAAGAGGAAAGGTTTCTGTCCAGCTAGGGAGTGCCAAAGCCTTTCAAGTTTTTGTTGATGATATTTTTTAAGCATTATTTGGAATGCATCAAATCCAAGCTGTGGTATAGTGGGGAGGTAAATGAGAAGAACCAGGGGAAGTTATTTCCTAAAGAGGAACTGCCTTTGGTCAAAGAAAAGAAGTGTTCCTTTTGAGTCTCCCTTTTGCTCTTTAGTTCTGGTCCCTGTAACTATCAGGGTACAGAGCTCAATTACAGAGCTCACATCCTTTAGGGCCTTATACACCAAGCTATTTTATCACCCCCAGGCTACCAAGCACATCTGTACATTACTGAAGTCCCTTTCCATTCAGCCACTCAACTTCATAATAGTTCGAGTCTATATTCCTTAGGACTTTCCCAGAATTCCCATGGGTTCCCAGGCTGAGCTACTGTTTTCGTAATGCTTATTGTTATTTTACTTCTTTGTGGCTATGCTAGGTCATCCTCAGAGAAGGTAAGGCTTTACAGTGTAGGTTCATGGAACTGAGTTATGTACTAAGTTGAGAAGATAATCTTTGACCAGAACTCTAGCTAAGCCAAGCAGGGAAGAAGCTTCAAATCAATAATTTACTGAGCCTTTACTAAGACTGAGAGGAATCCTGAACTGGGCACTGTGGAGGAGACAAGAAAAAATAAGACACAGTCCTTACCCTCACTGGAGCTTACCATTGAAAGAAACACAGTAATTCAAATCAACAGAAGTTTACTAGAGACCTACTACATGCAGGGAACTGTGCTAGGAGCTCATATACAAAGATAAATGGCATAATCTTTGATCTTAAGGAGCTTTAGTATTCTTCTGGGGAATTTCAACGTATCCATCAAAAAAACTAACTTAAAGTGGCTGGGAGAAATGAGAGCAAAGGGATATCTGAAAGGGGGAATGGTGGGGAGAGAAGGAAGATCATGAAAAGCTACATGGGAATATGAAAAGATTAGAAAAAAAAAATACATTCCAAGAAGAATAGCTTGAAAAAAATCCATGGAAGCAGAAGGTTGAGTTTGGGGATCAGTCGGTACTCCCCTTTAGCTAGAACAGTTTGTGAAGAGGAGCAGTGTGAAATGAGGATTATGAAGTGTTTTAAGTGCTGGGCTAAGAGGTGTGTACTAAATGTAAGGGAATCGAGGAATTATCATGTAGGAGATAGCTGGCTGGCTGCGTGGCCCTAAGCAAGTCATTTAACTTCATAGTGCTCTAGGCAGCCCTTTAAAGCTATAAGTTGGTTACAAGGGGAGCTGTCTCTCCTAGGAGTTCCCTATACCAGTGAAATCCTAAGTCCATTCCTTCTTTCGTATGAAGGAATGAAAAACAATGAAGATTTCTGAGCAGGAAAAAGGATCTGGTCAGATGTTTTGTATTAGAAAGATGGCAACGATCATGAAGGATGAATAAAAGGAAGAGATTGTAGAATAGGAAGCTCTTACAATAGGCCAGGCAAGAGAAGAAGATGATGGCCCCAATTACTATATAACTGAAGAGCAGGGAACATATACTGGAGATGGGACAGAAGCATAACTAACAGTATACAGATAATTACAAGTTCTTTTGGAGGCATAATCGAAATGATACAGGAGTCCTTAAAAAGAATTCATTTCCACCTAGGAAATGCTTCACGGAACAAGGCAGCATTTTCCCTGAGCTTTGAGGGATGGGTAGGATTTCAGCTGATAGAAATGGGAAGGATATTTCAGGTATAAAGAATAACATGAACAAAAAGGTAAAGAAATGTGATAGCACCAAACACGTGTGGGCGGCAGCAAACAGTCCAAACCAGTATAGGAAAGAGTGTACTGGAAGCTTAGGCTTAGACTGATAAACTAAAACGGTGCCAAACTGTGTAGGACCTTGAATGGCAGACTTAATAAGATATGAATAGTTTGGAGCCACTGAATAGATTTTTTTCATTTTTTTTTTTCTTTTTGGAGGGGGAAAGGCAGGGCAATGGGGATTAAATGACTTGTCCAAGGTCACACAGCTAGTAAGTGTTAAATGTCTGAGACTGGATTTGAATTCAGGTCCTCCTGACTCCAGGGCCAGTGTTTGTTCACTGCACCACCTAGCTGCCCCTGCACTGAATAGATTTTAAGAATATGGTCAGACATGAACATTTTAGAAAAATACTTTAACAATAATGAAGAGGAAAATTGGTTGGAGAAAACTAGGGAGACGGTTAGGAAATATTATAATTGTCCCAGTGAAAATAGATAAGAGCCTGATGACAATGGTAGCAGCAGCTTAAGTGCTAGATTAAGGGCTAAATGCAGATGCCAGAGGAAAAATAAAGCTTTGGTGACTACCAAGGAGAAGTTATAGAAATTCCTAACACTTTGTAGCAGAGTAATTGGGAAAACATTGAGGCTATTGAAAGGAATAAAAAGTCAGGAGGAAAAGTGGGTTTAAGTAGGGGAAGGAGAATAAGTTGGTTTTTGGATAGTGAGAGAAAAAAAAATTAAATCCTTTAACACTGCAGCAATGCTGGCATATCTGTAGTTAGATTTGAGTATTTCCCTGTTACTGACATTCTCAAAGCCATTCTCTTAAAGTTACCCTTTCCCCAATAACCTGGGTAAGACAGGGAAAGTCCAACTTTTAGAGTTATGGCCTCTTAAAGGGTGGCATATTCTTGAAAGTCACCCTTTCCCCAACAATCTAGGTGAGGCAGGCAAAGTCCAACTTTTAGAGTTAACGGCCTCCTAAGGGTATACCCTCGAATCTATTTTCTTAACAAGATGTATAAAAACTGAGTTGGACTAGCTGTGTGAACTTGGGCAAGTCACTTAACCCCAATTGCCTTGCTTCTCCCCCCCCCCCAAAAAAAAAACTGAGTTGGAAGGGGAAGATGATGGAATCTGTAGCACAATCAGGCTGCCATTTAATGGGAAGGGCAGCACATTAACTCGGTAACCAAGAATCAGAAGGTTCTACGATGGCTTCTCAGCGGGTAGTTCCTAGGAGAGAAGAAAGGGACCAAGGATCTAGTTCTTGCAGGGTTTTGCCCTGTTGCAGTGACAACACACCTATTTGAGGTATATGACTGTCAATTCAACCCTCTGCTTACAGATAACTCTCTTCACTATCCTTAGGAGGAAAAAGAAATGCATTCGGTACTTACAAGGAGAAGGAGAAGGACGCTGCACCAGCCCCGTTTCTTCAGATGGCCGTGCTATAGACTCCCCTCCATCCCCCCTGGATTCCCTCCAATACATTCGTCCTGCTTTTACCCCAGACCAGCTCACCAGTCCCACTGATTTCACACACAGACCACCAGGCTGCCCCTTCTCCCTCTCTCTCCATCTCCAGCCTCCTCCTCATGGGGCTGGCCTCCCAGCAAGGTGACCCTCCACCCTCGGCTCCCCAGCAGCCTTTCCATGAACATTCAGCAGCATACAAGCATCACGGCAACAGGAACATAAGGTCCTCCCTCTTCTATTAGGCAGCCACGTCAAAGGCATAGGACACTTTGCTTTCTCCACAGGTGGTCAAGAGTCAGCCAATCAAACAAAAACTGGCCTGGGGCCTCACCCCATTTTCCCACATAGTGCCCGGCCCTTATACAACAAGGTGACACAGCCTGTCTAAGCTGTGGGGTCCTTGCTGTAAATATGTTAAGGAGAGTGGTCAGACCAATTTCAAAATGTCATCTCACATGCCAACCCTTTATGTCCCAAGTGGATTTCAGCAAGGTGTAGTAGTAGAAGGCACACACTGGACTTGGATTCAGAACACAAACTCTAGTCCCAGCTCCTATATTACCTAATGAGCTACTGTGGGCTCAGGCAAACTACTGTCTGAATCTCAGTTGCCATATAAAATGGGAATAACATCTGTTCTCCAAATAAGATAACAGATATGAAAAAGTACTGTAAAAGTGGCCATCAAGTAGTACTAATTAGTCAAATACCCACAACTTCTTGAACTCTCACTGTTAAGTATTAGCAGGTCACATGCCTGCTTCTGATCCTTTTGCTTTCAGCCACTGCTGAGCCCTGCCCCATCAGCCACCGTGCCTCCCCCTCCCATGGATAGCACATTCTGGAAAGAAGAAAAGATAAATCAGGGACCTCAGAGTTGTACATCCAAGATCTGAGCGCCAGCTCTGCCCAGGGACAAGCTGTGGAAGATGGACTCTTCTTCACAGCAATGATGAAGAAAAACTTCTTGTTCAAAGGACAGGAAAACAGTGTTTACAGATAACCGACTCTTTTGAGCCTGGCCAAGGCTCCTGTGTAAACTCAGAGGAAACATTTATTGCTGTGCTTGCAATAATTTCCATGCTGAGGGAAGCCAGGAAGTTGTTCTGCAGTAGGCCAGGGAAGTCTGGCCCCTTCACTCAAGAGCAGTTTGCCTTTAACTGCTCACAAATATTTCCTAGAAATCTGAGTTTCCTCAGAAACATGTCCTAACAACTCAACGAAGGACAACACAAAGCTCCCAGTGCCGTCTGACAGCCAAGATGCAGAAAGCCAGTCTGGGAGTTAGCAGCAGCAGTCCTTGGTCAGACCACTTTTTTAAAGCATTTCTATACATTCCCAGATCTAGCTGTTTAAGACTGATTGTTAAGAGGTTGGGCCATTACAGTCAAGTCTTGATTAAGGGGGAATTTAAATAATATATAAGACTCACAGATAAACTTCAAACCTCACTTAAATCTTTAGTTTCAGCTTCCAATTCTGATTCAAATTTCTCCACTTAACAAAGACAGCTTAAGGCTTTCCCCCTCCCATGCTTCCCAGGTGTCTCCTGGAATACAAGGGCCCACTGGAGCTGTAAGGAGAGGAGTGAGGGCCAAATCAAAAATTCTGTTTGCTGTGATCTTGTCAGATAGATTGGAGTGCTAATAATCCACTAAAAGTCGAAAAAAATACTAAGATGATCCATGCCCCTATGCAACAGGCTTACTACAGTGGCTATTATCAATTTCTGAGCCTTGGAATTTTAACATGCTTTTTTTTTCTGCTTCCTCTCCAGAATATACATAACCTGGTTTCAGAAAGAACCATTCATTATAGGGGTAGTCTATTTTTTCCCCTTTTCTACCCAACTTCTTATATACTGAAGACAATGTATTATTTTTGCTATAGCATTGCAAGAAATTAAGAAAAAAATGATCTTTATAGTGTACAAAATATTTTTGTATTTTCTTAAGGCATCAACAAGGAATGCAACTTTTTTACGTAAGAATAAAGATACTTTTTACTAGGTTTCTATATAAAAGTTTGAACCTTAGGAAGCTGTTTACACCGAGCACTACACTTATAGTTTGCTTATGTCTCTGTGCAGCTACTACACAGCTAAACCTTGACACTTGGGGGCCACCCCCCCAAATTTTATTTTCCCTAAGTTCCTGGGGCTTTGCACAGAAAAATCAGTCCAAGGACAAAACCTTTTTTCTAAGTCAAACCGCCAACTTTCTAACTCCCTCTTCCCCTGCCAGGAACTGCTCTCTTGTTGGAGTCAAGGTCACATTGACAAGAGGGTTTTCCCACCCCCCATGGGGGTCAGGTTGTACAGACCATTTCAGTGTTTTTCTCTCTCCTGGGAGAGACTTACCTATCATGCTTGCTTGGATTCTCATCCAAGGGTCCCAAACTTTTCTCCCTTCAATCTGTTCATTCCCCCCTCCAACTAACAAATGACTTTTCAAACCAAACCTATAGACTGATTTCTAAGGCACTGGAAAAAGACACCATTAAGCAGACACCGTTCCCCAGGCCACATACAAAGCAATACAGGGAGAGAAACAAGGTCCACAGTAAATTTTTTTGCAAAGGGAACTAAGCAAGACCAGTCAGGATGCCTGGGAGATAGTGGCTGCATTTGGGGACCCAATAGGCAGTAGAGAACAATTTCCAATCAACCCTCTAGGCTTTATCTGAGCTAATACATGTGCTTGGTGTTTAAATGTAGACAGTATTTTTTTCTTTTTTTTTCCTTTGGGGAAAAATCATTTGACAGAAAGTGAGATAAAATCATTTATAACATAGTACAATAATATCCAAAGCAAAAAACCTAAACCCTGTTGTTTTATTAGCTCCCCAAGATCTTTTTCCAGAAACTACCCAAAGTGTTATTTTATTACGAATCATTTACATGTTTCATGTTTGATTAGCGGCTAAAATTTAATTCTCACAATTTCAATTATTTTAATATAGAAATTTTACTTCCAAAAACATAATAAAAGTACAAGTCACTGCAAAACCGTATCATACCAAATAAAGTCACTATTGTAGCAAATAAAACTATCTAGCATTTAGAACAATTGGCCCAACAGTTATTCATCATGTGTTGTAATTTTTTAACAACTTCACTGACTCTGTAACTTTTTTTTGCTTTTATGTTTAGCTTTATAAATAAAGCAATCTATAAGAAAGCTGTTCATTGGGCATGGGCCATTGGAAATACCAGTTTCTGGGGGGTAACTGGGGGCATTGGGAGATGGTACAGGCAGCGACATCTCTGGACTGCACAACAGGAAAATGCGGACAAGTATGACCATCCACAGACATCCAATAAGTAGAGGCCTAGAATTTGCTCTTAATTTGGTACTCAAAATCGGAATTTTAAAATTAAAGATATTAAAGACTAAGTCTTTAAGCTACAGAAAGGTAACAGGTTAAGAGGCCATGGCAACCGATAAGATCACCAAAGGAAAGGAGGGCTGGGAAAGAAAAATTGAGGACAAGTGCTTGGCAAACATACACAGATAAGACACTGGAAAAGAAACTAAACTAGGAAAGCAAAGAAGGAAAAAGTCAGAGAGGCTATTGTCATAGGGCAAACATGCCAAGGAAATGATGATAAAAAAGTAACAAATGCTAATATAATTTGAAAGGAACAGAGGTTTAAGAAAAATGCCATGCATTTGATGATTAAGAAGTAACTAACCTTAAAGCAGTTTCAGAGCAGTGGGGTGAGGAAAAGTCAGATTGCTAAGGATTGAGATGTGCACAAAAAGGCAACTTAGCTTTGCCATGATTGGTATAAGAAAAAACTGTATGGTTGGTTTGAGGGGTGGAAGTAATGTCAAGGAAAGATTTGAGGCCTTAGGAGAACTAAGCATTATTTATGGATAAAGAGGAAGGAGCTATCAGAGAGGAGACTCAAGACACAAGAGGGGGATGATCACTGGACAGTAGCTTTGGAAGGTAGTAAAAGATGAGATAAAAGCACAGGCTTACATGGCTTGGAAGATACCATAGGTCACACATCACCTCCATTCTTAACTACACAGTGTAATGGTATAGTACAAAGCACACTTATCAGTAAGCAGGGACCCCAGGTTCTAGTCCCAGCTGTGCCATTAACCAGCTTTACAACCTCATTTTTGTTGTTCAGTAGTGTTCAATTCTCTGTGACCCCATTTAGGGTTTTCTTGGCAAAGGTACTGGAGTGGTTTGCCATTTTCTTCTCCAGATCATTTTACAGATGATGAACCGAGGCAAACAGGGTGACTTGCCTGGGGTCACATGGCTACTAAGTGTCTAAGACAGGATTTGATCTTGACTCCAAGCCCAGTGCTCTATCCATTGCACCACCTAGCTGTGCTCCTTCACAACCTTAGGCAAGCCACTTTTCTTTCTTTGGGCCTCACTTTACCCCTCTGGAGGGAAGTTGGACTAATCTCTAAGGTCCCTTTCAAGGTGACTTTTGGCTGTTCTGAATTTAATTGCCTGACCTGACATGTCATCCATAAGGCAGGTTTTAGTCTAAAACCTATTTCTTGGAAGGACTTATTTCTTCCTCCAGGTATCATCTCTATGGAGGTGACTCTCCCATTTATCCAGCTCTAACCTCTTTCCTGACTGCCAGTCTTCCATCACTAAACTGCCTCTTAAGTATCTCAACTGGATGTCAAACAGACATCTCAAATTCAACACATCCAGCATTCTCTTTTCATCCAAACCTTCCCCTCTTCCAAGCTTCCCTATTACTGTTGAGGGCACCATGATCTTCCCAGTCACTTAAGACTCACAACCTCATTGTCATCCTCAACTCCACACTCACATTCATCCAATACATCTTAGTTTATTATTGCCAAGTCTTCTTGTTCCTGCCATTATGTTTCTCATGTCCTCTTCTCTCCACTCACATGGTCACTACCCACTTAGCCCAGCCCCTCATCGTCTCACGCAAAGACAACAGCCAACATCCTTTTCTTTGGGCTGGTCTCCTGGCCCTCAAGTCCCTCCCCACTCTCAATTCCTCCTCCACTTGGCTGTTAATAGGCACAAGCCTGACTTAAAATTCCAGTAGTTCCATATTACCCCTTCCAGGATAAAATATTAAATCTGTTAATTTTTAAAGTCTTTCCCAATGTCATTAAGTCTCTTACACTTTACCTTCTTTCATTTACTCTGATTCAGCTGCCCCATCATGTTGCTTCTCATATACAATATGCTCCACCTTCCAACTCAATTTCTTCATGCCTGGAATACTTTTGGCTTCCTTCAAGATTCAAACTCAAACCACACATTTTGCAGGAGGCCTTCACCACCTCCCCTCTTCTCTCCCCACTCTAGTGCTTTTCTCTGAAATTACTTTCTATTTAGACTGCAAATTTTTTATATGCTGTCTCCTCCCTGAGGGCAGAAATGATGTTTTTTAACCTTATTTTTTGTATCGCCAGGGCTTAGTAGCACAGTGCCTGCACATACGGTAAACAATAAATAAATGCCTGATGACTGACTTGGGGAGAGGCAGGTGCAATTACACAGAAGTAATGATGGAGTGATTTGGATGGATAGTAAGGAAGCTCACAGTTCACAACTGATGGAAATTAGGGTTGGAAGCAAAGTTATCTGATAAGAGAAATTGGGGTTTTGAGGAATTCAAATTAATTTCTTTGAGTCTAATTTAGTTGCTTTTGTGACACTTGCTGTCTATTGATCCTTGTTTCCCTCCTAAAGAGAACATGGCTCTATCTAAAAGCTAAATTATCCAATTATACCCCCTGAGCCTCACAGAACCCGTTTCATACTGTGACAATAAGCCCCAGGTTTGTAACCTCTGCCAATTATTGTAAGCTCTCCTAAACCTTTACCTCCTTTTCTTTTCAGCAGTGGAGCCTAGAATTGGACACAGGTCCCCTGGAGAGGCTCTTCAGCTATGGCTGCCCTAAAAAAGAAGTTTAGGGGATCTAGTTGGGAAAATTATCTTAAAAGCCCTGAAGAGAAGAATGAAAGAAGCAAATTCTAAAACGAGAGGATAAAAGCAACAGAATTATTTCTAATGCACACCTGAAAGGAAAATGTGTCACAGCAAGGGGATTTAATATGTGCTGCACAATAAAAGGCCAAAATGTAACTTTACCTTGTTTGCATCTGAATAAAGGAAAGCTTTGTGTGCTTAGGTTTCAGAAAATCCAATTCCTTTTGTTTAACAGGTAACAGCTATCAACTTACCCAAAGACTGGAACTGGAAACTTCACAAGTAGATCTTCTTATGAAATCACCACAATTCTTACTTACTCAAGACTTTTCTTCCCTGGGGACCACAGTGCTTCTCAGTTAACTGACATCTTTTTGGATGAGGGCAGGAGCTACTCAGAGACATCAAAGCCCAGTCTATCCATTCGGATGGTAATGAGACTGGGAACAGAACTTCAATCTTCTGGACATGAATCAGGCAGGAAGTTTATAGGTATAGCAAAACAACATCTTTGGCATTATTTTGTGAACCTGAAGATCTAACATCATGCCCCCGCCAATCTAACACTAAATAGTAAAATGGTATATGTATACATAGCACTACGGATTTAAGAGTCAGGGTACCTGAGCTCTCATCCTCGAGCTTGGTCAGCAGTACACAGTATAAAAAACATACGATGTCTCATTTGAACCAACGAAAGACCTTATCGGTGTTTTCCCAAGAAATGTGAACTTTCTAGAAAATGTAATTTGTGGCTCCTTTTGTGGCATCATAGAATTGCAAAACACTAAACCTTGAATTCAACCTAAATTTAAAATTATTTTTAAGTGTTACCAATGGAGGCAGTGTAGTATAATCACTAAAGACACGAGTTTGAAGCCCAGCTTTACTCATGTTACCTTGTGACCAAATTGAGCAACATACCTCCCCTTGGCCTCAGTTTCCTGCTTTCTAAAATGATGGAAATTAGACTAAATAATATGTAAAATGCTTTCTAGCTCTAAATTCTATACAGCGATCAATTTAAGGCATGCTCTCAGCATTGGTAGAAGCAAACCCCCAGGATTCAAAATTACAATAAGGACCCCAAATTCTTAGCTCAGGAAAGGTATATATGATCATACATCACTTCCCAATGAGCTGTGGCCAGCCAGAAAAACCAACAGAAGCCTGCAAAAAAGGGAATGGAAACAAAACATATTATTATACTACCTTTGTAAAAATCTGGGGTGGGGCTATCTATATGCCCAAGAGCTTGTATACAGTCTAATCTGAAACCTCCTGAAAAACTGAAAATAAGTAGGAAAAGTTCAAAGCAGTGAGGTTAAAATAACCCAACAGACAGAGGAACAATCCCTATGAAGGTAAGATGACAAAAATGTATTGATTTTTGGCGTTTCCAGATACTGATCAGAGAAGTCTATAGAATCAGAAAAGAGAAAGAATGGGAACACAGCTCCTCAACAAATTTTAGGTACTAGGAAAGGGAAGGTGCCCAAAGTTTGAAAAATACTGTAGTAGGCAGAATAATTTATGGAATCCATGACCCTTAAAAAAGTGAGAACATAGTGAAAATACATATGGTTTCAAATATAATCTATAAATCCACAGGTGACAAACAATAAGGGAAACTTCAGTTTGGAAGAACCATGACAAACAATGCCATTCCTCCCATACAATGCCATGTGAAGCCCCAGGAGTGATTTCCCACCTTTGTGCTTCATACAAGATCCCAGTAGCCTTTTAAAGCCCTGCATAGATGCTCTTTTATGAAGCCTTCCCTAAGGGCACTAAGACCCAACCACACTTTTCTTTGTACCTTTTTTGTAATTTACCACATCCTGTCCTGTATCAAACAAATCAGTTCAAAAGACATATTATTACAGTACTATGATATGTAAGGCACCCTACTAAACTGGTGAGGATTAAAAGACAAATTTATAAAAAAAAATGTGTCCTATAGGAGTCAAAAGGTATTTATTAAGCATTTACATAGTACAACAAACTCAATACCAGGTAAATTTGGGGAGGGAGACAACACTCACCACAGGGATCAGAAAAAAATGACACTCAAGTTAAAGCTTGAAGAAAGAAGATAATATCCGTGTTTCCCCAATAATAAGACCTATCCCGATAATAAGCCCTCCCCTTACTGTGTAAGATTCCTCTAAAATAAGCCCTCCCCCAAAAATAAGCCCTATTGAGATTGCTACTGTAGTGAAGGTGATCCCCTGTGCTACACGCTACATTACGGTACCCTCTGTATGCACTGCTCCCCCCCCCCATGAAACACACACGCACTCCGAGCTACATCCAATCAGAGCTGCAGCAGTGAGTGCGTCATCCTGTTCTTCCCCAGTGATTTGCTTGCTGGCGCCATTGAGAGCAGTGCCGCGGAGGAGAGCTGAGGCAGGACAACATAAGCCCTCCCCTGAAAATAAGCCCTCTGGTGGTTTTCTTTCCAAAAAATTTAATAAGACAGTGTCTTATTATCGGGGAAACACGGTACGAAAGGCATAAATGAGCATACTAGGCATGGAATTCCTATGCACAGAGGTGGGAGATGGAAGAGTCAATATGGGAAATAAGCTAGTAGAGTTCAGCTTGACTAAAATGTGGACTGTATTAAGTGAAGTAATTTTAAATAAAATTAAATGTCAACTTTGTTTTCTCAGCGCCCTGCTTACAAACAGATGATGCTATAAAGTTGCTGAATTTTAATAATATCAAAATAAACACAGGTATGAAATATTAATGAAAGGGAGGTAGGTGTCGGATGGAAATTAATAACACACAATGGCGCTAATAACAGCTTCAAGAGTAATTTGAAAGTAATTGCTTATCCTAGTATAAACTATGTAAACTGACTGGCCCTTAAGTGTTGTTGTAAGTAATTTCCATATAGGGAAGGTGTAAAAGGAAACCTCTCCTTAGCTTTCTATCTCTCTCCTCTGTCACTTCAGTATTAATTTAATCACACTAACTTAAAGATCTTAGTACTCTTTGGCTCCTCTTTTTCCACCGATGTGTACTTTCTGAGTTCTCATATATACTTCTCTTGTCTATATAACCCAGACCAGAACAATAGTTATGGGCTCCTTCCTTTCACCTACCACCTCCACTTGCCCTCAAGTTGATCCAAAATAATCTTTCCCTGATTTCCTGTGATAACTGAAAGCCCCATTCAATCTAGTCTTGCTGTCCAAACTTTAAGTTAGCATTTTCTTTTCTTTTTTTTTTTTTAAAGCAATCAGGGTTAAGTAACTTGCTCAGGTTACATGGCCAGTTATTTTGTGTGGGTGCTGAATATCTGAGGCCGGAACCGATCCCGGGTCTCCCGACGCTGGGGCCGTGCTCTTACTCACTGCGCCACCTGGCCACCCCTAAGCAATCGGGGTTAAGTATAAGTTATCATTTTCAACAAGGGCCAAAGGGCCCTCCTTAATTTCCACCTGAAGGAGCAAAGTGCAACTGTGATAATGTAGCCAGGAATTATAAATGCTGAATCAGAGCAAATCGTAATGAATGTTAGGAATGAAAGGATTAGACAAATTCTGAGATTTCAGTTTAGATAACGTAAAAGCGAAGTCAACAGAAAAACTGGTCTTCAGGAAGGATAAGAACAAGGAAGAAAAGAAATCCACAAGTTCTGAATATGCTCTTTAGGGTTATCAGGCTACAAAAGTGACAAGGTACCAATGGTCAACAGTCATGGAAACGTTTTCAGAGCAGAAGAGATCACAGATGGAGTTTCAGATGTCAATCATCTGCATAAAGGCAGAGGTTAGAATGGATTAGGTTATAAATTAGAGAAAGTCAAAGACAGAACCTTTGGTTAATGCACAGAGGGAAAGAAAATCGAACATACACAGACCTCTTGGTCCAGGATATTAGGATGAGGTTCAGTAATTTTAGTTATATTGAAAAAAAAAAAAAGCACATAGAATACCACTAACTCAGAGAAGATATGATACCAATCCAAAGTCAGAATTAAACTTATTTTGCTTTTATTTTCTTTGGCAAGAGTGATATTTGTAGTAGGAAAAAAAATAATTAATAGAGTTGATAGTATGGCAATAGTAAGAGAGAAAGCACCTAACCTCAAATCACCTGGCCCAGAAGAATATATTATTACACTACTCAGCATTATTCTAGACTAGAAGGTATATGACCACAGGACTGGAGAAGGGCAAATCTCCTGGTTTACAAACTATATGTTAAAAAGCTCACTGACTCCAATTCCTAGAAAAATTCTAAAACATATTAAATGGATTATTATTGAATATATAGAAAAGGAAGCAATGACCGTAAACTGCTGGCGTGGTTACATCAAAAAGATATGATGAACACAGAAATATTTTCTTTTTTTTTTTCAAATTCTATCAACAAACATTTATTAAGCTCCTACTATACCACCAGGTACTATGCTAACTGTTGAGGTCTGTATTATAAAACGGTTCCTACCAAACAGCTCCCATTCTAATAGGAAAGATAACAAATACAAGTAAATATATATCCCTGCCATCAGTTCACACTCTAATGGGAGAGATAACACATGTAAATATATACAGGACATATACAAAACAATTCAAAGCAGTTTTGTAAGGAAAGACAATAGCAGTAACCTCTATATGCTCACCAAAGAGAGGACTGTAGCTTATAGTATGTAGAAAAGATGGTAGTGGCATTTGTAGCTCCCACCTCCCAGATAAGGGAACAGACATACTTGTTACAGAGTCCGTAACACTTCGGATCTCATTTAAGAGCTGACATTAAGTTTTGAAGAAAACCAAGTAGAGGTGAGGAGGGAGCAGGGCAGTGCAAAGGTTGGGAGGTGGGCAACAGGTCAAGTTCAAGGAACAGCAACTAAGCCACTCTGGCTGGACTACGGAGAATGTGGCTGTAATGTGGTTAAGGAAACTAGGAAGGTTACATCTTACTTATGAGACACAGTAAGTCTGAATTACAAGTGCGTCTGAAATCTCTCATGACAATTTTGAGAGACAAGATACAGAGATCGGAGCCAAATGACAGTTGTTAGAAATGGCTGAACATCCAACCCAAAGAGTCATCAAAAACATTAAGGGGCGATGTTAAGTTTGGAGGGAGGTCTCTGGGGGAATGGTTCAAGGATCAGTCTATGTTTGGCCCTAATATTCTTTATTAATGACTTGGATAAAATTATAGATGGCATGCTCATGAAACCTAGAAATGATAAAAAGCTGGGGGGAAATAACTAACTGTTCAAACCAGGATCAAAAATGAAAAAAGTCCAAATGGCATTGAAAGATGAGCCAAAATCTCATCATGATAAATATACAGTCCTACACTTATGAAGAATTTTTTTCCAAGGAGTCACCTAGACATTTTAATGTTAAACTAAGACTATGCATTGTAGGGTTGAGTAGAAATTGGTCAGAACAGCTTACTGAATTCTTTCCAACAGAAGTTGACACGAATATTGGTACCACCAAGGAAAAGTACAAGGGTTGGGATGAAGAAGATCTAAGCTGCCACTGGCTGAATCCATCAAAAAGTGAAGGAAAAACAACTTATCAGACCAGTAAACTGTGAGCAACAAAAATCCGAGTGAGTTGATATAATCTGATTATGGTTATCACAGGAGGAGACAGGTTGAGGTTGTTGAGTGACTACGGCAGGGAGAGGATGGAAACATATATTGCCTCTTCTTGGCATGACGTGTTGCTTGAGATGTACATCTAAGCTTGGGAAAAGGGAGGCAAGGCACATGTTATCTTTGAGAAAAAGCCTGGTATCAATTAACATGGAAATAAGAGAAACATGAGGAAAGATCAAGGATGAAGAAACTGTTAACAACAGAAGGGGAAAAGGAGAATTCCAAAGAATACCAGGGAAGAGAGAAGTTGAAATAGATAGGGATAAATATGAGGAGATAAAGGAAAACGACCTTTGAGGAGGAAGGTTTTAGATACTGAAAAAAGGGACAGCAATTTGCTAGCTATTAGGCAGGGGGAAAGTACCGCCCCCTACTTTGGCGGTCAGTGTGAAAGCTGATATGAAAACCCTCTAGATACTTACCTACTAAAATGGGAGAAGGGTAAAAACAAGCTTATAATTAGTGAAGTCATGAAGGTGGCAGCAGCTTCCTGTAGCTCTCATCTTCCAGATGAGGCGCATTTCTTGCAGAACCCATTAGCCCATAAGCTTTAACACATGAGGGGATTGGAGTACCACCACTTCAAAATCCCCCCATCACTAGGTACTTAACAATTGAAATCACCTTTTATTTTTTAACATATGCAATACATAGCCATTTTTTTTAAAACACCGAGTTGAACTCATTTCGCAAATAAGTAGTGAGATGAATTTCCCCCCAAATGGGAATACTGATCAGAAAAGGATTACCACACCATCTGGGTTAAGTGTCTTGTTTAATTATGAAAAGCTTAACAACCTTTAACTAGTTCACACTTCTGCCAAATAAGCACAAGCTGCTTGCTGGTTAGTGAGTGGGCCTCCAGTGAGCAAAAAACACTCAAGCTTGACAGCATTCAGAAAGACACATCCAATTTAGGAAGGCCTATCTGCTACATACTGCAGAGCTAGTCTTAATCTACACCAGTAGCTCTCTACTTTTTCACCGAGGAGCTGGAAAAAAAACATCCGTGAAGAAAAACCATTCAAAACATTTACCTCGATTAGCCTTTTGCCTGTTTCAAGCTCATGAATAAAGATAACACTTTGTTAATTCTATTGTGGAAAACTTTTGCAAGTGGTTTTATTTACAATGCCAACGTTCCTTAAAGGGCAAGTCAGATAGCAAGAAACTAAAGTTTAAAGCTGGACAATAACTAGACAAACTGCTTTACAAAATAAGAAAAGGAAAGCCAAAAATGCTACTTTCCATACAGAACCCACACAGTTTCAGTTTTATTCAGACCAAAGTAAAAAGACTTTTGATTATACTGGTTAAAACAGCCATAGGATTAGACTCTAGACTCAAAAAACACTACACATGCAATGGGAACGATCAATATCCTGCTAATACAACGGATTTGCTGCTGCATTTGTCTAATATTAACAATTATAAACAGAGCAGTGCAACTAGTTATTTGGAACAATCCTTACAGTGTTACAGTGTCAACAGGCACAAAACTTCACTTTTCTTCACACCACTGGTTCTCTTTGCGTACCTAAAATAAAAAAAACATTTTCATTTATAAAAACAAGCGATTAAGAGAATACTATTATTTACATAAACCACTACACAAGTAATCTGAGTTTCTTCAGAAACTTTTCTTAGAAGCTTGAAATGATTCCTTTTTATTTACTTTAAAATGAAATGTGAAGGAAAAGAAAAATTTTATAGATCAGAAAACTGGGGGGGTAGCAAGTGAGGGTTTTAGAGTGACAGGGCCAGGATATTAAAAACTTTGGTTTGGGGCTCAAGAGTCTTTCCTCTCCTGCTGCAGGAGGGTAAAAAGAAAATAAAACTAGAAAGTTAAACAGGAGTCAAATACTGATAGGTCCTAAGCCTGAAGTTAAAGTTTATAGATAGCCATCTAAGAGATGACATTTCAGGTTTTGCTATTTTAATTTTTTCCATTTAAAATAGCTTTTGAATTAACTTGAAATGGATGGAACATTCAAATTGTTTTGTCACAGGCCCTTAATCAGTAACGGTATCAATAAACTCTATTCTACAACCTTCTGTATATACATTATCTTAAACAAAGTAATCTAGCAATCATGAAGTACCAAATATCTGTAAATCCTGTCTGAAAAGACCAATGTGTTTATATTAAATATAAATATGGTTAGGAAAAATTTTATTCATAAATCCTGAAAAGTTTACAAACCAAGCTAACTAGTAATGTCATATTAACCCAATCTAGAATGGCTAGTTAGTCTAATTTTTTCCCCAAGAAAAATTATTATATAAGCTGCATTTAAGAAAGATCAACATATCAATCTAGAGTAAAAGTTCTTAATTTAGATGCTGTGAATATTTTTTGCTTCCTTTATTTTTAAAGTTATTTCTTCTCTCTACCACCACTGAAAACGAAAAACAAAACCCTTTTAACTTAAACTATGCATACTCAAGCAAAGCAAATTTTCATGTGTGTATATATATATATATATATATATATATATATATACATATGAAAAGATGCCTATTTTCATTTGGAATTTTTAATCCATCATACTTCAAGTCATGAGGCAAATTAACATTCACTCCTGGTCCCCTGGAATTATGTTGATCAAAGCTCATTAAGTCTTTCAAAATTGTTCAGTTACAACATTGTTCATATAAATTGTACTCCTGGCTTGGCTTCCTTTGAAATCCTACATATTTTATTTTATGCATTTTAAAATAATTCTTTTGAGAAGGGATCCACAGGCTTTAGACTATCAAAGGGAATCCATGACACAAAAAGTTTAAGAAAAACCTCAAGACAGTGTGAATTTTTAAATAATTTCATCATGGAAGATGAAGGAGAAACAAAGTTAACAACATTAAGAGCCAAGGAACACAGTGAATTGAGCACCAGCCCTGGAGTCAGGAGGACCTGAGTTCAAATCTGACCTCAGACACTTAACACAAAAAACTAGCCATGTGACCTTGGGCAAGTCACTTAACCCCAAATTGCCCTCCAAAAAAATAAAAAAGAGTCAAGGAACAGAATTCTCTAAAATCTAACAAGGAGCAGATTACATTTTTATATTATGTTGGCTTCAAGGTTTACAAAGTGCTTTTTATATTTCTCCTGCATTCACAATAGCATTTTAAAACAGGTACTTAATAAAATACTAAAGTGAAATATGTAAAATATCACCTCTACTTTAAGAGCAATACAGTAATAAAAAAAAAAAAAAAGGGAAACCCAGAACTGAGTTCAAATTCGATTTTGGACACTCGACACTCTTACTAGCCTAGTGTGACTTTGGGCAAATCACTTAACCCCAATTGACCTCCAAAAAAAAAAAGAAAAAAAAAATAGAGATTAATAAGAAAAAGACACAAAATTTTGGGGCGGCTAGGTGGCACAGTGAGAGCATCAGCCCTAGAGTCAGGAGGACCCGAGTTCGAATCCAGCCTCAGACACTTAACACTACTAGCCCTGTGACCTTGGACAAGTCACTTAACCCCAATTGCCCTGCCTTCTTCCCTCAAAAAAAAAAAAAAAAAAAGGGGGGGGGGGGGGGGGGAGGGTAGGGGAAATCCAATGACCTAGGTTGAAATCCTACCTCTCTTCCACTTACTATAAGTATGACCTAGAGCAAATGTCTCTGTACCTCAGTTTCCTCAAAGGTATGATGGAGGTTGTGCTATATGACCCTCTAAGGTTGCTTCCAGCTCTAAGTCTATGATCCTAAGATTAAGTTATAATAAATGACAATTTGGAACACTAATATACACAAATTTATAACTTTCCAGAAAGTCTTTCATAAAGTGAGATGGATAACATGTCATACACATACATAAGGTGAGAAAGACAGCTCTACATAATGTGCGTGTCTTAAGATTACTTCAAAAACACTGGGGTGGCTAGGTGGCACAGTGAGTAAAACACCAGCCCTGGTGTCAGGAGGACTCGAGTTCGGTTCTGGCGTCAGACACTTAACACCCACACAAAAAAAACTAGCCATGTAACCTTGGGCAAGTTACTTCAAGTTACTTAACCCCAACTGCCCTCCAAAAGGCAATAAATTAATTAATTAATTTAATTTAATTTTAAAAATACCATATTATTTTATTTTTAAAAAATTTATAGAATACCTGGGCTTCTTCCTCTTCAGTAAAGTCATTCTTGATATTGAATGTTTTGCGAATCTCTTCTGGAGTTTTCCCCTTGATCATATTTGCAACAGTCTTGCATGTAACATCAAGCAAACCTTTAATGTCTAAGTAGTTTGCAGCCTGCAAATGAGATTTTTTTTTTCCTTAAATATAATCCTCATAATAAAACAACCATTTTAAACACTGTGTCGTGTCTTCTGGAATTTAAGGATCTCATGAAATGTCAACAGCCACTAAGGGCTAACTTCAGACATTTTATAAGAAAAATTTTACTGCAGAATTTTATTAATATTTTTAAAAAGTTTCTTTAAAATCCATTTAAGTCACATATATTATTTTAAATAAACTACTTACTTATTTGAAATTAAAATGAGACCTTGTGGTATTGTGTTGACCAAGAAAACCCAAACCAAAAAAGTTTAATAAATGAGTGTATTTAACCATACAGATTCCTGACTTGTGATGATTTTCTGTAATACAAAGCCCCACACGTACCCACATACCAGAATAAGTTCAAAAAGGGTTCCTTGGTCAACTTTCAGGAATTCTTGGTCCCAAACAGGAATATCATCTGTTCTCTTCTCCTTGTTCTCATCATCCTCAGGAGGAGGAGGATCATCCTTGTGGTGGGTGCACCACTGAATTACCTAAATACAAAAACAACAGTTTGCACAAGACCAAGGGGCTTAATTAAATATTTGACAATTATCAAATTTAGAGCTCATTTTGGGGGGGTTGGGAAGGCAGGGCAAATGGGGTAAAGTGACTTGCCAAGGTCACACAGCTAGTAAGTGTTAAGTGTCTGAGGTCAGAGAGCGCTCATTTTCATAGTAATATCTGAAAAGATGAATTTTTCCAAAATTGAAATGAAACCAAATTTGACTTAATTGAAGAATTAAAACAGCAAAGATGCCAATGAAAATGGAATAGGCTACTATACTTTCAGATCATTGACATTATTTTTCATCTGTAAATTAAAGCCCAAGCCACCTAACAAAATGTTTACTGTAATTTATAAATGCCAGTTCAATAAAAATTTTCTATCAGCCATCTAAGAAAACTCCCAAATCCTACAAAGTACATAAGTTACAATGCTTATGAACTTGAAAACTGGCATTTGATGATGCAAACTGAAGATTTTTTATTTTAAAAGAATTTGAGGTAGGGGCGACTAGGTGGCACAGTGAATAGAGCACTGGCCCTGAAGTCAGGAGGACCTGAGTTCAAATCTAGCCTCAGACATTTAACACCTACTAGCGTGTGATCTTGTGCAAGTCACTTAACCCCAATTACCCTCCAAAAAAAAAAAAAAGAACCTGAGCAAAACCTCCCTAGAAAGTCACATTCTCCACTACTTCAAGTATGATATGGAGCTCATTAAGGCTACTTTACTAGCAGTCTGAATAATATGGCAGGTTCTACAAACTGGAAAGGCTAAAAAACATGGTTCTGATAGAACAGTGTGTTGGCAGTCCAAGTATTGATATATTTTAAGTTAACAGCTCTGCCCAGGTTTTTGGCCACAGCAGGAATATGGCCCTCGATACTATTCAGCCCCTTTTGCTCCCACATCAAAACCAGATTCTCTCCCACCCCATCCCATCAAGTTGTCAAGTTTTCCTCCCTTTTCTCAGCCAAACTCCTAGGAAAAGTTTCCTTTCCTCTCATTTCTCAACCCTTTCCAATTTCTATCACTCAACTGAAAACAATGACTGGTTTTTTTTGATAATTTTTTCTCAGTCTTCATTCCTTTTCAATCCATCTGCTGCATTTGACCCTGGTCACCTTTTCCTCCCACTCTGGGTTTTCATAACACACCGCTACTCTCTCCTGGTTATCCTAAAGAAAAGCTAATTTCTGCTAAATCCTCTTTGCTGGCTTCATCATCCATATCCCAAAACCCTACCTCTGAATGTTTCCCAAATTCTAACCTGGGCCCTTCTCTTTCCATGACTTCATCACAGTTAGTTAGATCCACAGAACCCAATTACTGACTGAACTTTAGTGCTGAATCATTAATCAAATTCAACATGTCAAACAATTCATCTTCTCCCTCACCCCCCAAACAACGCTCCCCTCCCTATTTTTCTTGAAAACACCACACCTTCAGTCTCCAAGATGTTTCCTCAGCATTATTCTCAACTCCCCATCACTGTCCTTTCACCCCACACATCCAAATCAGTTTCCAAATCTTGCCTGCCATTTCTACCTCTACATTATCTTTTGTCACATTCAATTTCCTTAGAGAAAAGACCATTCTTATATTCACTTTTTTTAGTTCAGGGTCTTATCACTTCTTGCCTGGATTACAGCTTGTACTTGGGACTCCTAGAATTGTATCTTCCTACTCCAATCTACTCCTCCAGACCAGTGCTGCCAAAGAGATTTTCCTAATAGATCCAATCATGTAAATTCCCTGGCACAAAGGTTCCCTGATAGCCTTCTAGATCAAATATAAAATTCTACTTAGTTTTTAAAAATCCTTCACAACTTGGCACCAGCCATATTTCTGTTCTCAGTCAACATATTATTTATTCCCCTAGGGAGCACAGTGGATATAAAGCACTGTGCCTGGAGTCAGAAAGACCAAATTTCAAATCTGAACCTCAAGAGTCTTCTGGGCTGTATGACCCTAGGGCAAGTCATTTATCCTTGAGTCTTCCCTCAAGTTTTCTCAGCTATAAAATGGGAATAATAACAGCACCATTCCTCCTGGGATGATTGTAAGGATCGAGGGAACTATGAGTAAAGCACTTAGCACGGTGCCAACCACTTCCCTTCCTACACCATGATCCTGCCAACTGGCCTTTTTCCTGTTTCTCACACGTGATTCCACCTCCCATTCTGCGCCCCATTACCTATAATGTACTCCCCCCACTCCGTACCTCTATGTGAGAAAACTGCTATCTTCAAGACACAGCTCAAACATCATCACCTAAACATAAAACCTTTCCTGATCTCAACTGCTCACTACAGTCAGTTTACCCATACCACAGCCAAAAAACTTACTCCATCCCAAACTACTCTGTATTTTATATTTACTTTGTGTATACCCACATACATCACTTCCAACAGAAGTTAAGCTCCTTGCTAGGATTGTTTTATTCGTTGTATATTCTCAGTACCTACCCCCCCACAGTGCTGACACATAGTAAGTACTTAATATAATGCTAAATTTATTATTAATTGTGGGGGTAGAGCTAGCACACAGAGGATGCTAAAAAACCTGAGTTGTCCAACAATTAGAACTCCACAAATCTCTTATAAAAGACCCAAGGCCAGTAGTTGGGTGTCAGCACTTACACATATCCAAGGTAAGTCATTATTTTCCCAAAAGACTTTGGGAAAAGACTTTATCCTTGCAAAATCATCCTTTTAAAATAAAATTTTACCCTCAAATCAAGAAACAAGTTAGTTTGAGATTTTACATATGATTTTATATATATATTACACACACATACACAAAAATGTACACAGACTGCCCTGCATCATGGCAAATTCACTCATACTTTGAAACATTTAATTCATTACTGACAAAATGGAAATGAACAAGGTACTAAAATGAACCATGACAAGGTATTAAAAGAACAGAAGGCTCTAAGCACACTGGACAGATCCTATGCTGTTCAAAACCTGAAAAGAATTACATACAGGATGAGAATTAATGGAAGAAAGGGTAAAGGGTTGTGATCTGGCTTAACAAAATTCCTAAAGATATTAAAATCCTACATTTAGAGCTTAATTTTTAAAAATTAAACTAGGCATATAAAGACAAAACCATCCCTGTCCTCAAAGAGTTTATAGTATTTGTGGGAAGAGAACAGATACACTTAGAAAATGCAATGCATAAGAGGGAGGTGGGAAATTGGGAAAGAATCTTTACAACCTATGTCTCTGACAAAGGACTCATTTCTAAAATATACAGAGAATTGAATCAAATCTATAAGAATACAAGTCATTCCCCAATTGATAAATTGTCAAAGGATATGAACAGGCAGTTTTCAGAGAAAGAAATCTATAAGCAAATGAAGAAATGCTCTAAATCACTATTAAGTCAAAACAACTCTGAGGTACCACATCTCACCAGTCAGATTGGCCAAGATGACAAAACAGGAAAATGACAAATGCTGGAGAGGATGTGGGCAAATTGGAACACTAATTCATTGCTGGTGGAGTTGTGAACTGATCCAGCCTTTCTGGAGAGCAATCTGGAACTATGCCCAAAGGGCTATATGTAATCTCATATCCTTTGACCCAGCAATACCACTTCTAGGGTTATATCCCAAAGAGATCATAGAAGTGTGAGGAAGACCCATATGTACAAAAATGTTTATAGCAGCTCCTTTTGTGGTAGCAAAGAATTGGAAATTAAGGGGGTGCCCATCAATTGGGGAATGGCTGAACAAGTTGTGGTATATGCATGTTATGGAATACTATTGTGCTATAAGAAACGAGGAGCAAATGGTCTTCATGTTTACCTGGAGAGGCTTATACGAACTGACGCTGAGTGAGAGGAGTAGAACCAGGAGAAATTTGTACACAATTACAGACACAACGTATGTGTGATGACCAACTTTGATAGACTGGACTCTTCTCAGCAATGCAGTGATATAAGTCAATCCCAAAAGACTCATGATGGAGAGAAATGTGTGAATCCAAAGAAAGAACTGAGTTTATATCCACATGGAAGCAAAATACCTGATCTTTTTCCTTTTCTTGTTTGGTTTTATGTCCTCTTTACCACTTTTCATTCCATCTGATATAATCCATCTTTATAACCGGACTAATGTACATTGTGAAAGTATTTACAGATCCTATACTTGACTGTATGCCACCATGGCGGGGGGGGGGGGGGCGACAAAATGTGAAACTCAAGCAATAGTGTAATTGAATCTTGTAAACTAAAAGTAAACAAATTAATAAAAAATATAAAATAAAATTTTTGTATCTATATTAATGAGGGAGATTGGTCTACAATTTTCTTTCTGTTTTATCTTTCTGATTTAGGTATGAGTACCATATCTGTGTCATAAAAAGAATATGGTAGGATTCCTTCACTAATTTTCCCAAATAGTTTGTAGTGTTAGAATCAAACATTCTTTAAATGTTAGATAGAATTCACTAGTAAATCCATCAGGCCCTGGAGATTTTTTCCTAGAGAGTTCACTGATGACTTGTTGAATTTATTTTTCTGAGATGGGGTTAAGTAATTTACTTCCTCTTCAGTTAATTTGGGCAACCTATATTTTTGTAGTCATCCATTTCACTAAGATTGTCAAATTTATGTGCATACAACTGGGCAAAATAACTCCTAATTATTGTTTTAATTTCCTCTTCATTGGTGATAGGTTCACCCTTTTCATTTTTGATACTCATAATTTGTTTTTTTTTTATCATATTGAGTAAGGGTCTATCAATTTTATTGATTTTTTCATAAAAAAGCTCTTAGTTTATTAATTTGATAGTTTTCTTAATTTCAATTTTATTAATCTCTCCTTTCATTTTCAGTATTTCTAATTTAGTATTTAATTAGGGATTTTCAATTTGTTTTTTCTTTCCTAGCTTCTTCAATTGCATGCCCAATTCATTTACCTCTCTTTTCTCTAATTTATTCATATATGCACTCAGGGATATAAAACTTCCCCTCAATTATCATTCTCCTGAATGAAGTTACTGTTTCTATGATTTCTTGTTTGATCCACTCATTCTTTAGGATTGTTTAGTTTCCAATTAGTTTTTAGTCTGTCTTTCCATGGCCTTTTATTGCATCATGATCTGAGAATGATGTGTTTATTATTTCTGCCTTTCTGCACTGAGGTTATGTCCTAGTACATGGTCAATTTTTGTGTATGTGCCATGTACCACTAAGAAGGTATATTCCTTTTTATCCCCATTCAGTTTTCTCCAGAGATCTGTCATATCCTCTCTAAAATTCTATTCGCCTCCTTAACTTCTTTCTTGTTTATTTTGAGGTTGGATTTGTCAAGCTCAGAGAGGGGTAGATTAAGGTCTCCCACTAGTATAGCTTTGCTATCTATTTCTTCCTCTAATTCCCTTACCTTCTCCTCTAGGAATTTGGATGCTATACCACTTGGCGCACATATATTAAGTAATGATATTGCTTTATTCTTTGATGGTACCTTTTAACAGGATATAGTTTCCTTCCTTATCTCTTTTAATAAGGTCAATTTTTGCTTTTACTTTATCTGCTTTTTTTACTTTAGCTGAGGCATGATATAGTTTACTCTAGCCTTTTGCCTTTACCCTGTGTGTATCCCTCTGTTTCAGATGTGTTTCTTGTAAACAGCATATTGTAGGATTATGATTTCTAATTCATTCTGCTCTGTCTCCGTTTTATGGGAGAGTTCATTCCATTCACATTCAGTTATGATTATCTGTTTCTTTCCCTCCATCCTATTCCCTCCCCTGTTAATGCTCATATTTTTCCCCCCTTCTCCCTTCCCCTCCTTAAGTTTTTCTTTTCACCACCACCTCTCTCAGTATTCCCTTATCAGCCCCCCTTACTTCTTCCCTCTCTACTAAGCGCACCCCCTTTCATAGTCCTTTCCCCCTCCTACTGCCTGTACAATATTTTTATACTTAATGAAGTATGTTATTTCTTTTTCGCACCAAGAGTGACAGGAACAAATCTCATGCAAAGCTCCTCTCCCTCCCATATTTCCCTCTAATATGAGGTTTCGTGTCTCTTCTCCATAGAGTCCTGTGCTTAACTGGTTGTTATTCCCTCCTTGCACCAGAACCAATGAGGGACAAGCTCATCTCCCTCCCTTCTTTTCCTCTGCTATATTGTTTCTATGCCTCTTTGTGTGGCATAATTTACCTTTTCTACTTCATTCATTCTTCTTCTTCCATTGCAGCCCCTTTGTAGCCCTTAATAAGATTTTTTTTTATCGTCATTTTGTGTAATTTATACTCATACCCTCTACTTGTCTATAAACAGTTTGCTCTTATTAAATAACGGTGGGTGTGTGTGTGTGTGTGTGTGTGTGTGTGTGTGTGTTTTCCTTGTTTACCTTTCTATGTCACTGTTGCACCTCGTAATTGGAGGTTGAATTTTCCATTGAGTTCTGGCTTTTTTATCAGGAAGGTCTCGAACTCTGTTAAATCGTTGAATGACCATCTCTTTGCCTGGAAGAATATGCTCAGTCTCTCTGGGTATGTGATCCTTGGTTGTAGCCTGACTTCTTTTGCCTTCCGGAAAATTGAATTCCACTGCCTCCGATCTTTCAGTGTAAAGGCTGCCAAATCCTGTGCAATCCTCACTGTGGTTCCTTGATATTCGAATTGTTTCTTTCTGGCCACTTATTTTCTCTTTTACCTGGTAGTTCTTGAGTTTGACCACACTATTTCGAGGACTTTTCAATTTGGGATCTCTTTCAGCAGGTGTCCAGTGGATTCTCTCGATTTCTATTTTACCCTCAGGTTCTCGTATCTCAGGGAAGGATTCCTTAATAAGCTCTTGGCAAATGTTGTGCAGGCTCATTTTTTTCATCATGATTTTCTGGTAGGTCTATGATTCTCAGGTTCTCTCTCCTGGATCTGTTTTCCAAGTCAGTTATTTTCCCATTGAGATATTTTAACTCTTTTTCTAATTTTTCATTCTTGTTGTTTTGACTCATTCTTGGTTCCTCATAGAGTTGTTTCAATTTGGTTGATTCTAGTTTTTAGCAAATCATTTTCCATGATTAGTTTTTGGAGCTCCTTTTCCATATCATACACTTTTCTTTTTAAGGAGCTGTTTTCTTCATTATAACTTTTTCTAATTCTGCAATTTTGATTTTAAAAGAATTATTAATTTTGTCTTCTATCTCTCTGATTAGGTTTTCAATGTTCCTTTTGAGCTCATCTAGGAGAGCTTTCTGTGCTTGGGATCATGTTTCAGCTGTGGGTGTGGAGTCCACATTGTCTCCCTCTGAGAATAGCAGGACTCCAGAGTCTTTGTAGTCTGCTTTCTACCCATTTTGAGGCAGGGCCCTAGCCACGCCCTTCCTCTAGAGATCCCAAGCCTTTATTGTGGAGAGTTTTGCCCTGGGGCAATAATTACTATATTTTTAGGGTCAGAGGGTTGATTTGGAGCAGGTGGGGTTCACTCTGCCATCCTGGTCTTTGGAGGTCCTGATAGGGGCTTTTTTTTTTTTTTTTAATTTCTGGGCTATGAAGTGGTTGAGGGTTTTGCCCTGGAGCAATAACTTACTATGTTGGGGTTTTTTTTTTCTGGATGGGGGGGGGGGGTTGGAGCAGGCTGGGTTCACTCTGCCATCCTGATCCTTGAAGGTCCAGATAGGGTTTTTTTTTTTTTTTAATTTCTGGGCTATGGAGTGGTAGTGCCAGAAGTAATTGCTCTCCTGTACAGGGGCCCAGCATTTGGTTCTTACCTTGCTCTTTTCAGTCTCAGCCCTTTGGGGAAAGCCTGGTACTGGCCCTTGTGGTTGGTCAGGCCTCCTCCTGGCCTACCCTTCGCACTCACTTCCCAGCCTGCCCCTGTGAGCGGCGCTGTCACTTTCAGGCCAGTCCCTGGCTATTACCTTCTTTTTTTTTTTTGGAGGGGGAAGGTAGGGTAATTGGGGTTAAGTGACTCGCCCAAGGTCACAATGCTAGTTTTTTTTTGTGCGTGTTAAGTGTCTGAGGCCAGATTTGAACTCAGGTCCTCCTGACTCCATTCACTGTGCTCTATTCACTGCACCACCTAGCAGCCCTAAAATTATTATTTTTAAAATGATGCAAATGGAGGTTGTGTGTTATTACTCTGAGAATCCACCTTAATATCCTGGGTTCTATATTTTGAAGATTGGTCTTGATTTGCGATTTCTTTTTAGTGTGGGCAAATGACTGAGCTATTAGAGAATGTGGTATAAAAGGAAATCCTTGTTCAAATCAGAGGATGTGGGTTTGAAGCCTGGGTCTACCCTTTATTATCTGTGTGAACTTGTGCTATTCAATTCACCTCTGTGGGACTAGATGACCTCCAAGGTCCTTCCAGCTGTAAATCTCTGTCCCTCTTGACTTGACCTCTTAATTCATACTCAAGTCCCTCAGGAACAGGGCAAGTCCATATTTCTCTCAGTTTCTAAATTACTCCATGAGAAAAAAAGTCAATCATTTCGGAAGAGGTGATATCACTGTCGGACCTTCATAATTTTCTTTCTAAAGGATCGCTCGAAATCCTAAATTTTACTTTTCTTCCCAGAACACTGCAGAGAAATTCATGAGCATCTTTGGCCCAGGAGTAGTTCGTTTCCACATTATGGATATTCCCAAATTCTTTGGTATTCCTCAAGCAGGATATTTTGGGCCCAGTACTTATCTCAGAGTATTATGATGGTTATAAGAAGACAGCCCTACTGTCTTTGGACAGTAGGCCATTGGAATTTAGGTTTGTCATCTATAAAGATACCTTTATACATCTTACACAGTAGCCTAACTTTCCTTGTAAAAAAAAAAAAAAAGACTTGGGGTTGGAGGGAGGGGTGTGATGTCTCTGCAAAACCGAAGAGAGATTTAATGGATTTCAAAATCAGTGAATAGGCTCAGGTAATCAGTCTGTAATTACCAATTATTTATGTGCATGTGACCTTATAGTTGGCTTTGGGGATGGAGGGCAGAGATTTGTGAGAAAGAGGTAACTGTCACAGACTCCAACTAACTTACAATCAGAGGCAAATTGGTAGACATTTAACAACAAGATCTCTGAAAAGAAAAAAAAACAAGTGGGAAAACCTTTTAAGTTTAATCTGCATTACAAACATTATCTCCATCACTTTCTTAGGTCTAAACAATTAACATAACAGATTTCTGAGATGCAAATGCTCACACTGAAAATTTAACAATCCTCAGGAGCAAAGCTGGCTCCAGAATGACCCTGCCTGAGTAGGATGGCAAAAGATACATGAATGAAACAGAAATGCAAAGTAGTCAATGCTGAAGAGCTCACTTGTTGAAGTGTAGCCACTTGGAGAAAGAAGAGATCCTTGAGGGTTAGAGGTTGCAAGGGAAGCCTTGAGAAGGATGGCACCATTGTTGAGCCTGCAGGGTTGGTAGAATATTTTTTTTTAAGTTCTGACCTTCTGTTTCTGCAACATGGTAATTTCTTCTTTAATAGACCTGATGCCATGTTGAATGCTTCCTTGGAACAAAAACATTTAAGAAAGTCTACTGACATAGATTGTGTCTACGACTATGTGTAGAACATGTTCCTCCCCTTCTGTAGGCCTTAGTTCTCAACTCTGAGAAGGAAGGCATGTTTTGCTCTCCCTTTTCCAGGACTGTTCATATGATTCATCAGGATCTGGTGTTGTCCGTGTTTACATTATCGTAGGCATTGTGCACGTTGTTTCCTTGATTCTTCTTTCTTCATTCTCTGCCCTTTCATCTAAGTTTTCATGTTACTCAGAATTCCTCATAATCATCATTTCTATGCAGCAACAATCACATCACATTCACATACTCTAATTCATACAGCTAGTCTTCTTATTTATGGATGCTCATTTTCACTCCATAAAGAGCGCTATTATAAATATTTCATTTTATATAGGATCTTTCTGCCATTGATCTCTTAAGGGTATATGCCCAGTGGAGACTTTGCTGATATAGCAAAAGATATATATATATATATATATATACATATATATATATATATATAATTTAGTGATTCTTCACATGTAACTCCAAGTTTCCAAAATGATTCGGTCAATTCATAGCTCTGTACTTGTCTTCCTGAAGACCCTCAAATATTGACTGTTTATATTTTTTAAATCATTTTTGCCCATTTGGTGTATGTGAGGATTTATTTCACTTAGAATTTCTCTTGTTAGTGATTTGGGGGCAATATTTTTCTATGGCTATTGATAACTGCATTTCTTCTTTTGAAAACTATTTCCTTTGAACATTTATCTACTATTGGGGAATGAGTCTTGTCTTGTTATCTTTGTGCCAGTTCTCTGTATACCTTGAATTTTGTAGAACTTAGATTTAATATTATTGTTGGGAACCCATTTATGAAGTATCTGTTTATTTCCGAACCAGTGGTAACTGGTTATGTGGTAGGCTCTCTCAGCAGTGCTGTGGAAAGAGATTCATTTCCCTAGGATTGTAGAGACTCTAGATCGCCATGCAGCCTAGACCTTGAGACATGAAGCCAAAGGGCTCCCATCTTCATAAATGAAAGCCAAGTTTCTCTGTCCATTTGGCTTCTTCCACTGAAGCTTATAACTTAGCTTTTGTTCCCCACTGATTTTTTTTTAATAATGTCTGGCCTGTAGCCGTGCTAATAGTCTCCATCTGTGCCCCTCACTGATTCCACTGAAACCCCCATATTCTGTCCTGCCCCCAAGCCTCTGTGCTTTATGGAAAACTGAGCTTTGGATGTACTACTGTTAATACTAAATTTGACTTTGAGATTTTATTCTGTCAATCAAGTTGTGTGACCTCAGTCCTCTTTCATCTTGTCCTCTTTGACCAGATCATTTCTAAGGTACTTTCCATTTGTAAGTCAGAAACCAATGACCACGGCTTCCTCCCATTGGGACTGGCCAATTCTAATTGACTGAGGCCCTCCTACAAGAAGATTTTGCTTCATATATTTGTGGCTTAAGTTACCAAAATACATCCATGTGATCTTAACAGAGACATATTATGTTCTTTTTGTATTCCCACCCTAGACTGGGGCTATAGGACATTTGCAGTGTGTTCTGCAGAAAATTCAATCTCATTCCATAAAGTGGCCAAATCTGTTTGGTATCAGGGGCCTTTGAGAGCAGGGAGGACTATTGTTAGATGTAGATGAAGAACTACAATTCAGTCGTAAGTAATTTTTTAAAGACTGAGTGGGGGAAGGAGTTGGAATCCTTATGGCAATTACAGAATTACAGGGTCATGGATTTTTTTAACTGGAAGGTTACAAAGAGGGAACTATTCCAATTTTCTTATCTGACAGACAAGAAAACTTAGGCCAAAAGAAAAATTAAGTGATTGTCTAAGGTCACACAATAGGTAGCAAAGTCAGGATTTGATCCCAGGACCTGAGAGAGTTTCACGGGGGCTTTGGTATCCAGAGTTATGGTACTGAACATAGTTTTGGTGATGGTGGCAAAATGTCAAGTTATAGACATCATGAATGCAGATTGCCGGATTATATAATGGGCTTTCGCACATTCTCTGTTCTCAGGCTAAGTAATAAAATGATGATCCATATTAACCAGTTGCTTTTTTTTACCTTTGTTGTTGTCATTTAAAAATATTTCAGTTGTTTTTTTCCCATTGGGAATGAATGGTCTTTCTCCATTCAATCCTGGATATTGGGCACTTTGATATCATAGGACCATGAAAATAGAATCATAGGATCACAGGAGTTTAGAGGTAGAAGAGACTTCACATAACATCCAGCTCACTGCTCTCATTTCATTAAAAGAGAATGGAGGTTTAGAGAAGTAAAGGGATTTACACAAGGTCACATAGCTGGTAATTAGGAGAATTAGGAAATTGAACCCAGGTCTTCTGAATAATGCACCCTTCCCATGATACCATATAGTCATGGGACACATGAAAATTTATTAGGAAACTGGAACTTGGGTATCTCCAGATAGGGTAGCAGCACTCTAAGTGTGCTCATTGTGTTGATGTTGTGGTGGTGATCTTGCTTAGATACCTTGAGTAGGGAAAGGCAGTAAATTGACATTTCTGATTGGTTTTGTAAGCACACCAAATCCTCAACTCCTGCTTTCTCCCTTAGGGTTTTGGCTTTAGTTCTTACCAACATCTGACAAATTCTGGTGCTTGGAAAGCCTTCCCATCCTTACTATGGTTCTGTACTTAGTCAAAACTAAGCAGGATCATTTGTAATCGACCCTGACAAGATTCAGTAGGCAAGCCCAGAGAATACTTGGCCTAGTATTTCCAGTCTTGATACTATGGGAAGAAGTTGATTAGAGTAGCTGATTCCTGATAGTAACAGGTACTTTTCCCCCAAGGAGCTCTGAACAGTCTCAGTCCCAGACATTGCTCCTAGATGTGGCCTAGTAAAACTCACAACAATCCTTCCTGGAAATTAAACAGTGCCATAGATCATCTGATTAAGAGCGCTGCTTATGGAATAGAGGAGCTCAGCAGTTTACATCTGGGAAACAGTCCTGCATAGCAGTACACTGTGTATACAGCAGCCAAGGCCTTGGGATGTGGGACTATGTTAGTATTTTTCATTTTTCTCCCCTTGAAGTTTAGAAACAATAGAGACAGATTATAGGCAAACCCTAAGCCCAGTACCTACCAACATAAGCCATTTTGCCCGTTTCTGCTCAAGAGTGACTTACTTCATATGACAATTTAAAAAGTAACTTCTTAAGATCTCCTTTGCTTCTCATCCCTCTGAGTTTATATCTGCAACTCTAAGAAGAACTCTGAGTTTATATCCAGATGGAAGCAAAATACCTGATCTTTTTCCTTTTCTTGTTTGGTTTTATGTCCTCTTTACCATTTTTCATTCCATCTGATACAATCCGTCTTTATAACCTGACTAATGTACATTGTGAAAGTATTTACAGATCCTATACTTGACTATAAGCTGCCATGGGGGGGAGGGGAGGGAGGGAGATAAAATATGAAACTCAAGGAATTGTGAAATTGAATCCTGTAAACTAAAAGTAAGCAAACAAATTAATTTTTAAAAAAAGGTTAACAACCCTCAGAAGTTCAGAGGATATTAATCCAAACTTCTTTTTATCAAATGAAAAAAAGTAGTCAAGAGATAAAATGTGCCCAAAGTTACACAAATATTAGGTGGCAAGAGTTGAGATCTGAATAAATCTGTCTTCAAGGATCTATTAAAGACACCAGAAAAATAATTCTACCAGAAACCTAACTCTTGCCAAGCCCCACCTTTGTAAATGGACAACCACTACTGCTGGTGGTTACCTGGAGTGATTAACAGGACTTACCTTTTTTAATATTGCTGCATTAACATTTGGTAGAGGAACTGGATCGTCGTCCCCTTCATCATCCATTCCCAGATCTAAAAAAAAAAAATTCACAGTGTTTTAAAACTTAAGCTCCTCTTTATTTGAGATTTATAGAAGCAACTGTAATGCAGTCCAAAACACTGAAGACTAAAATATGCTCTTCTTAATCTGAGAAAACAAAAATTCAAGGGCACTTTTTCCAAAAAAATTTTCCATCAAGTCTTAAGGACATTAAAGACATTTCTTATAAAATGTTCTATAACTACTTCTTATGGTAAGCCAATCAGTTTTTTCTCACATGACCACAAAAACTCTCTGGTTAAGTTATAGTTAACCATATATTTTCCCAATTCCCAGACGCTGTGGTACCAAAATTAGAAACAAATAAAATTTTATGCCAGAATTTTCAAACAAGTCTGAATTTTTTTAAGTTTCATTCCTTTTATGTTCATAGCAGGTGATAAAGAGCTAAAGCTCTTTATCTATGCTACCACAGCTAAAAAGATGAGGTATGAATTGAATTCCTTAAACTTTTTTCTTTATTTGGATTAGGAAATATACAGAATACATGGTGATTAAACAAAGAGTCACTTGTTTTAAAATAAACATTTGGGGTTTTTTGTTTCTAAAAGTTACAAAACCACTTTTTTTGACAGCAAAGTTAATTTCATGATTATGAAAGACACCATTCCTCTAGCATTTATAAACTCAAGTACTTTCTCTGTCCAGAATTAGTTAGAAATTCAAGTATCTGCATTATGTAATTAGTGCTTTTAAATCAGAAAGTAAAAAATAAGCTCATCAAGTGACAGAATAGTTCTTTTAAGCTATTTAATTTCAAGAACTTTGCAAATCACCTGAATACTCTCAGTTATCACACCCTAGACACGAACTTGATCACTCCAAAATACACATGCCAAGATTTTCTCTGATTGTTCTAAGTGATTCCATTTTCTAAGTTATATAAAACCCACAATCAGTATGTTAAGTGTAAAAGTTTGACCAAGGAAAGAAATAATAAATCTTTAGTTTCACAGACTGGCCATCCTCAATCTGAATTCCACCTAATTCATTAACATGAAACTAAGATAAAGTCATCTCCAATCCTTGAAGAATTCTGTCGCTAAGAGAGAACAGAACCACCTGACCGTTGCTAAGCCCTAACTAAAGTGGTTCATTCACTTCAGTAACAAGATGCCAAGGAAAAACAAGTTTTAAAAAGACATATCCTCTTACATTGGCAAAAGCTACTGCAGAGCAGCACACAACGACGGGCTTTATTAAAAGTGTTGCAGGCAGTGACTAAGACAAAATCAAGCATGCTTTATTCTCTACCAAAGCAACCATGCAGGCACCAAACAAGTTTAAAGTATTTGTATGTCTATCTCCTAACGCCCAACCGCGCTCACCATTCTTGACCCGCTGGTTGACTTTCACACTAGGGCAAAAAATTAGACTCTTCATTAATTACAATACTCAAAATTTAGCTTAGCCATTTATTATTTTTGCACATGTTAAAAGTGTCCAAGGCACAGGCTTCACAAGAGCTTACTAAGGAAAAAAAATAAAAAATCAAAGTACTATATCATAACAAGGCAGAATAATCCATATATAAAGGGTAAAGCCATATGGCGCTGCCAGATTCAATGGGGGGTGGAGAGGAGGTGTTGGGGCCGAAAGGGGAAAGATTGTTAAGGGATTAATAAAAAAAAAAAATGAGCTTGCTTCCCACAAGAGAACCAGTTAGTATCTTTATTTCTTTTAGTTTAAAGATATTTTTCCCCCAAAATTGTTCATCAATTTAAAATATAATACTGATAGTGACTATATGTCAATATAGGAGAATTTAATTTGTACTGGTTACTGTTTTAGATCAGTCCTTCCAAGAATTCAAAACTTAATTAAGTTTAACACAAAAAACATATTTCTAAAAAATTACCTTTTAATTTTTATAGATTTGTATTATGTATTTTAATACATAATTTGTATGTATTGTATATTTATTTGAAAGGCAGACATCAGTTCAAACCTACACTGACGCATGCTCAAATTCTGACTCTTAATATCCCTGATTTTCCTTTAAAGCGCAAAGCAGCAGGTCTTAAGGTCCTCTCTCTGCCAGCCCAGCTGCTGCTGGCTCCACCCCCACCCCACCCTGTGAGCAGCGCTCTGCGTGTGCCTGTACACGGTTTCTACATCATGTGCTACAGACTCCTGAAAGGCAGGGACGGGTTCACGTTTGTCTTTTCATCCCCTGCTTACTGACCTCCAGAGTACCTGGCAGGTGCTTTAAATGCTTTTAATTATAATTGGTGTTTCTTCTAAGTCATTCTTATCAAACTGTCCTTAAAACTCCCACGTCTTTGATGTCATACAACCCTCGACTATGAGCTGATTATTACACAGCACAAAGTTTGTCCGATTTCCATTTTACAGACGGAAATCATGATGATTAAAAGTAGGATTTCCATTTCATAAACAAGAGAACAGACTCCGTGAGAAGTGACTTAAGTGTCCATGGTAACAAAGTTAGTGTCAAAGAAAGGATCTAGACACAGATCACTGACTTTCAATTCAATGAAAGACAAAGAAAGTCTTCTCTATTCAACTTCTGGATGGAAAAATAGAAGCCTTACCTTCCAACATGGTCTTGATAGTTACAGACTGTTTTGCAATTTCAACATCAACTTCAAATATCTCTCCATCAGAACTCTGCAACTTAATTGAAGGCATCTAAAACATAAATTAATTATTCATCATGGTGAGAATGGGATTAACATCACCCCTGACTTAAAATAACCACGTAAGCAGAATCCATTTTAAGACAACTGTTAGGGTCCCAAACTAGCCCAACAAAAAAACACGTTTAGAAACTATTTTTAAATAGGATGCAAAACAACCTAAAGATCACTTTTCCTAGTGAACAACTAAACGTCTGTGAAGATACTCTTACAGAAACCTTTTCCTTTATCTGTTGATTCTCTACTACTGCCAGATCATCAACAAAACCCTACCCACATCTGTTGAAAAAACTTCCAGACAAACTTGTAATTTCCCATGAGTCTTGCCAATGAAAATAGGTTTTGAACAGATAAGAACCACGTATGTTTATTTAACATATGTTCCAATTGCAGTACCACAAACCTGAATGAAGAAGCCAAGGGTAAAATGAAATTGATAGCTTTTAACACCTTAAATTTCACCCCAGACTTGCCTTAACAATATAGCAATTTTAGCAAGCAGGTGCCATTTTTTCACATGAGAAACTCAGGTATTTGAGTCATTGAAAATTTAAAAATAACCTTATTTCCAAGGAACTTTATTTGAGTTATCTCCACAAAGCAAGTTTGTTATCAAAGACCCAAAAGAAAAAAAAATAATGAAGCACTGGTATATAACTATCAAGAATTTATGCTTATGTCATTATTACTTGCTGGAAGCCTTAGCCCTTGCACAAAATCCATTTTTTTAAATAAAATTTTATTCTGAAGTAAGAGTCAAGAACTCTAGTAATTCTGAGACACAGAAACAAATAACATGCTCTTCAAACATACTTTAAAAATATCTGTGCATATCTGATGAATGTATAAGCATTACTGGGACTCTACTTTTTGTTTTATTTCCCCAAAATACTTTCACCTCCCCAACAACTATGGCTTTCCCTTATAAGCAAGGGGAAATAGCTAATTTTAGGTTTGACCCTATCAACCACCTCTCTTCCCCAAACCGAGCCCCAATTAAATTCAGTAGCTCCCTATTTCCATGAACAAATTAAATCCTCAGTTTAACATCTAAAGCTCTTCATAACTTGACCCTTTTTTTACTTCCCAGTTACTCTCCTCCCTCCATGAACCTACAAAGCCAGGTATACTTGCTTACTTGTTGCAAATTCCTTGCACACAGGATGTCACTGAGTTAATCTCAGTTAAATTGCACTTTAGTGTTATCATTTACATTGGTGTGTATGTGTTTTGGTTCTGCTACTTTTTACACAAGAGGTTCATATCCAAAACTTACTCTGGGATTCATTCTCTGAAAAAGATTCTAGTCTTAAATTAGAAAAAAAAAATTTTTAAGCATCTATGAAGCTTTACATTAAATGAAAATAATATGTGAAACTTAAAATGTATATTGTAGACTTCATTAAATGTACTGCACATTTTACAATCATTGGAAAAAATGTTATAGCTGATTCAAACTGGGGAAAAATAAGCTCTAAAACTAAATGTTGGAGTTGAAAATGAAAGAAAGGACTTGATGACCCAGTTCCTCTACACCAAATGTTAATGCAGTGAAAAAAATTTTTTAAGTAACAGGAAAACAGCAATATATAATATTTGTATAGAAAAAAATGCACATTTTGAAAAGATTCCATTCCTGACGTAAAAGTAGATGTCTGGAGGATCAATTCAGCGTACCAAAGCTGTCTTGTTCATCCTCACATCAAACAATATACCAAATTGACTGAAACCAGCCCTGCCCAGTGGAACTGAGCCCAGTTGCAGCAGATTTACAAATACCAACAACTTCCAAATTCCAGAGACTCCACTGGCTTAATTAAACTAGGCTATTTTAGAATAGCTGCCTACCCAAAAGAGAGCTTGCATATTGCGTATAACAAGTGACATTAAGAATTCTGTGGCTCAAGATGTCATGGACTACAATGAGCCTGACATCTCATAAGAATGTTTATGTAAGTTCCCTCATCTGTCCAAGACCAAAAAAGTCATTAGCAAAATTTGCTTGGTCACAAACTTGGACCGTTATCGGGTTACTCTGGGACCTTTGGGATCTTCCTAAACAGCACTGAAGGCTGTTCGTCTAGAATTCGAAGCAATTTCGTAATCAGACCTGGAAAAAACATCTCCACACACGGCACTGCCTTGTCCCCCCAAAAACCCTGTTTCCAGAGCAGACCCTCAGAAAACTTGCCACAAAAAGCAGCACAGAGTGAGGCTCTTAGTCTACCAATACGGTTTGTTCCATTTGTTCCTTTCCTGGTGGGATCGGTATGGCTTCTAGTACGTGCCTGGGCCTTAACATTCCTAACACTTCCAATTTAAATTGCAAAATTGTTTAGGACAATCCTGCTCACGAGTTTTGCTGAAAAGCCTCATTAAAAGGCAGAACAAATTTGACTCCTGGACTTGCTTCTTTCTTCGCCGCCTTCAAAGGGATGGGCCGCCCACGGAACGTGAGAGCCCAGCGTCTAACGCTTCGCCAGCCGGGGCCCGCAGACGGAGCTCCGAAGGGTCCCAGCCACTGAGCTTGCCCAGAGCCAAGCCGCCTGCACCCCCCCCCCCGGCTGCGCTCATCTGGGGCCGCCCGGCCCTCGCCCAGTCACCCAGTCACCGGGGGCGGCCCCCGCTGCGGGCCTTTCGAGAAGCGGGGCTCCGGAGAGCGCGGCCGTCCCGCTGTTTTTACAGCCAAAGCAAACACGCGCAAATGTTTTGGAGCCCAGCGGGACCCTTTCTACGGGGGCCTGCGGCGCCCCCCCCCCCCCCCCAGAAAGGGTTGGGCTGGGCTGGGCAGCTGAGACGCCCCCCCCGACGAAAAAAAAAAACCCCCCCCGGCCGGGGCGGGGGGCGGGGGGGGCGGCCGCCCCGGAGAAGAGACACCCCCCCAGGGGGGCGAAACGGGGGGGGGGGGGGGGGGGGGGGGGGGGGGGGCTGGCCGAGCTCCGAAGCGAGCGGCCGAGGCCTAGGCCGCCGCCGCGCAGCAGCAACCGGGCGGCGCCCCGCGGCTCCCCCTCCACCCTGCCTCCCCGAGCGCCAAGGCCACTTACGGTTCCGGATCCCCGGGGGCCCCGGCGGGCAAGCTGGCGGAGCCGAGAAGACCGGGTGGTCTCAGGGGCGGACCGCGAGGACAGAACGAGCCCGAGGCGGCGCGCGGCAGCAAGACCACTACAGAAGCAGCGCCCGAGGTGGCGGCCTTTATAAGGGCGGACGGAGCGGCGCCACGCACCCGGGGCTGTGACGTCACAGAGCACGCTGGGCTGTCCGAGGACATTGCCTGACGGGAACAAACAAATCCCAACAGTAAGAAAGGGGCCTTCTCTAGCCTCCCCGCGACTGCGCGCGCAGGGAGCTGTTTTCATTTCCGCCCTTCGGCCAATGGCGCGGCTCAGAGGTTGTGGGGGCGGGGTCCTTCAGGCGCAGGCTGTCTTAAGCAGAACGCTCCGGCGCTCGGGAAGTCCACTGAGTGTCTACAGCATTTCTGGGCGGCGAGCCGCTCCTGTTGCCATTTGAATAATTAGAGGGATTCTTTTAGATGCAGCCAGTGACCCAGTGAAGCGGAGTCGCAGGCCGTTTTAAGGAATTTCTGGGGAGATTGGTAGACAAAAAGTATAGAAAAAAATTGCACTTTGGGGACAGAAAGCCTGCGTTTCCCAAGGTGCCTTCCTCCAAACGATCCTGGTAACCCTGAAAACGAACATTGTCCTCCCGACAACCGAATAAAGCAGCGTTCCGGCCCCCTTTTCTGTTTCCTTATTGGGTGACGTCATCCACTCCCTGGAGAGCTAACGATCCTGTCTGCACTGATGACCGTGACGCATCACCGAGCCCTCACCCCCCCCCAAGGTCCGCACTAGACAGCCAAAACAACGTTCCGAGGGCCCCAGACGCAAGACGTGCGAACCTGACGCCGTTTGGAGGAAGGGAGCGGTGGTGCAACGGGTTCGCCGCGTTAGAGCTTGAGTTCAGACTGGGGGAAGCTGAGCGAGTCACTCCCTGGGCCTGTCTCCTCCTCTGTAAAAGTGGAGGCGTTTGAACTCCTCACGCCCAAGGTTTCTCTCTTTCTCCCCAAAAGCTCTCTGGGTTACGCTTTTGGAAGGCTTCACCGCCCTTCCAATCAGCCGGGTTTGAGGCGCCACCATCCTTTATTCTATTCACTCAAGTTTGCCACAACTTCTCACTGCCCCTTATCACAGATACAATCAGTCATCCCGTCTCCTCCGTTCTATTTACATAATCTCTCCCATTCTGCCCCTCCTCCACCCTGTTCCCTTATCCCCTTTAGCTCAGGCCCTTCCCATCTTGCTTGGGCCATCCAGTAAGCAGTCATGCCTCAAATCCTCTACTATCTACCTTCCACATGGCTGTCAGTAATTTTCTTAAAGCGCAGATAACCATATCACTTCCCCTCTTTAATAACTTTAGCTAATATCATATAAAACCCTTCCGCTTCACATTGAGGCTCTTTACAATCTGACTCCAAAACCACCTTTTCCAGCCTTAATTTTAACATCATGACACGACAGACCCTTTTGTTTTCAATCTCTGTGGCTTTGCATAACTTCCTAAACCAAGAATATAAAGCCATTTAGAATCTTTACATACTCTTAAAAGTGAATCTAGAGGGGCAGCTAGGTGGCAGTGAATAGAGCACCAGCCCCGGAGTCAGGAGGACCTGAGTTCAAATTTGGCCTCAGACACAACACTTACTAGCTGTGTGACCTTGGGCAAGTCATTTGACCCCAATTGCCCTGCCCTCCTCCCTCCAAAAAAAAAAAAAAGCCAAAAAAAGTGAATCTAGTCTTCAATCCCTTCATCTCTAGTGGTTCATTTCCTACTGCCCATGTCTCTCCTATGCTGCAAAAACCCTTATCTTCTATCTGTGCTAACTATTGTCCTACATCTGCCCATTATAGTAGCAAACTCCTTGAAAAAATTGTCCACAGTAGGTGCCTCCACTTCGTCTCCTCTCACTCTCTTGCTAAAGGTGGTGTTCTCCTATACTAGCTTAAAGAATGACCCTAAGGCAGCTAGGTAGCGCAGTGAATAGAGCACTGACCCTGGAGTCAGGAGGACCCGAGTTCAAATCCAGCCTCAGACACTTAACACAAAAACTAGCCATGGTGACCTTGGGCAAGTCACTTAACCCCAATTGCCCCCTCCAAAAAGCAAAAAAAAAAAAAAAAAGTGACCCTGAAATTGTATTGAAGTGAGCCGTTTTGATTGAACAGTATAGCTAGAGCATCCAGGTGAGTACTATACAGCTCAGAGATAAGTCATCTATTGCATGCAGTGGTAGAAGGGCATGTAACATCATAGGGTGTTTATAAAGAGGAATATTTGCTTCAAAAGATAATCACAGGGGCGGCCAGGTAGCACAGCGAGTAAGAGCACTGGCCCCAGAGTCGGGATGACCTGGGATTGAATCCGGGCTCAGACACTTAGCACCCACCCAGAAACACCTGGCCGTGTAACCTTGAGCAAGTTACTTAACCCCAATTGCTTTAAAAAAAAAAAAAGATAATCACAACTGATCCAACCATTCTGGGGAGCAATTTGAAACTATGCCCAATGGGCTATAAACTGTGCATACCCTTTGATCCATCAATACCACTACTAGGCCTATATCTCAGAGATCATAGAAAATGGAAAAGGACACACATATACAAAAATATTTATTAGTAACTTTTTGTGGTAGCCAAGAATTGGAAATTGAGGGGATGCCCATCAACTGGGAATTGATTAAACAAGTTGTGGTATATGAATGTAATGAAATACTATTGTGCTATAAGAAATGATGATCAGACGGGTTTCAGAAAAACCTGGAAGGACTTTCATGAACTGATGCTGAGTGAAGTGAGCAGAACCAGGAGAAAAGTTTATACACTAACAGCAATATTGCACAGTGATCAACTGTGATAGATTTGGCTCTTCATACCAATACAATGATCTAAGACGATTCCAAAAGACTCATGATGGAAAATGCTGTCCACATCCAGAGAAAGAACTATGGAGTCTGAATACAGATCAAAGAATATTATTTTCATTTTTTTTGTTTTGTCTTTCTCATGGTTTTTTCCCTTTTGTTCTGATTCTTCTTTCACAACATGACTTATGTGGAAATATGTTTAACATGATTATACATGTAGAACCAATATCAGATTGCTTCCTGTCTTAGGAAGGGGGGAGTGGAGGGAGAAAAAATTTTGCAATTCAAAATCTTATAGAAGTGAATGTAGAACACTAAAATAATTAACTTTTTTTTTTTTTTAAGCAATTGGGCTTAAGTAACTTGTTCAAGGTTACACGGCCAGTTATTATTTCTGGGTGTGGTGCTGAGTATCTGAGCCCGGATTTGATCCAGGTCATCCCGACACTGGAGCCGGTGCTCTTACTCGCTGAGCCACCTGGCCGCCCCAATAATTAACTTTTTAAAAGATCATCACAGATATATAAACATACTCCCCCCCAACATGTAGGAGGCATAATTGTCCTTCCTCCTTGTATACACCTCAGGTCCCATTCATGGCTTAGGTCATTTTCCATAGAGCACAGGTCCAGTTCCAAGTCCAACCCCTACCCTCCTGGGGCTTTTCAAGATTTCAAAGCACAGATGGTTGCTGCTACACCATCCTGCTGGCAATCCTGGCTCCAAGGTAACAAAGCCTGGAACTCCCAGTCTATGGGTATCACCTCCAGCACTTGAAGCTGAGGACAAAGAATACAGAACAGAAATACAGCCCCAGGCCCATTTCTTGGAGTCCAGCTAAAAAAAGGAGAGCCAAGGAAGGACAAGTCCCTTCCCCCTCTCTCAGATTCAGTTTATAGCATCCACACTGGAAAACAGCAACCTCAGTGTGTAGAGAACTTTACAATTCTCTCTTTCTTCCTCCTCTCTTCTCTCTCCACATGTGGTAGGTATCATATCCTTACATGCTGGTACTCTGCACAAAGGGAATGTAAATTTTAATCTCTAAAACTTTTTTTTGTTGTTATTTTGGCTTTTTCTTTTAAACACCAGCCTTACCCCAAATCACTCTGGTCCCAGAACAAGCCCTATTTAGTCATAGTTTGGACCCAGACTGGCTCAGAATGAATTTAAATAACAACTATTTCTGTTTTGGCCAGAAACCCTAACGGTCTTCCCCTCCCTGATCTTTTCTTCTAAAGAGGCCATTCTTTGCCTACATTTTTATTAAGCCTAAATCATTGAACGAGCACAGCCTCAGTCAAACTGAGACCTGTTAAAGACCTTAGCTTGAAAAGGCCAAGATCTACCCACTGCATCCTGGGCCATCTCCAGTTGTCCTAGTCTATATCTGGCCACTGGACCCAGAGAGCTCTGGAGAAACTGAGGCTAGTGACTTTGCACAGCCCTCACTCACTCAAATCCAATTCACTTGCATGTTCCAGCATCACTTCCCTGATGTCACGGTCCTCTTTGAGAATGAAGGACAAACAACAGCATCTCAGACTTTAACATGTGCAAAACTGAACTCCCTTTTCTCCTAAATTCCCTCCCCGCCCCCCACCTCCTACCTTCCCCATTACTGTTAAGAGCACCATCATTCTCCTAGGCTTAGCCTTGCAACCCAGGGATCATCCTCAACTCATCCTTATTCCTCTCTTTCCATGTGCAATCTGTTGGTGAAGTGCATCGATTTCACTTCTGCAACTTTTGTCATATGTTCCCTTTCTCTCCTCTGACACTGCCCTCACCCTGTGGCAGATCCTTATCACCACACACCACACATACACACACCTCTGGAATATTACAATAGCCTGCCAGACCTCAAAACTGAAAAGGAATTTTGACATTGCAAGCATAAGAGAGAAACCCAGAAAGGTAAATGTGAGCAATTGAAAGGAGACCTATAACGACATGGTGCTAACCTTCCAATATGAAGAGAGAAAACAAACATCCCTTCAGAGCTATATCTTCAAAGGGCACAGAGGGAATTAAACCAGAAAAAATAGAGGTCCTACAGGAGGGATAGAGAGGATGCTTCAGTTCTGAGAGGTTAGCAGGGAAGAAGATGAAGATTAAAAGGAATATATAGTAGAACAGAAAGGAGGGGGAAAGGGGTCGAATAGAGGAAGAGGAGGAAGACTAAAAGAAGTGATAAACTAGGGCAGAAAGGAGGGGAAAGGGGTCAAATAGAGGAAGAGGAGGAAGACTAAAAGAAGTGATAAACTAGGGCAGAAAGGAGGGGAAAGGGGTCGAATTTTCTATTTCTCATGTTTGGGGTGTACAGGCATGATGAAAAGGGTGGAGACTTGGCATTAAATGAATGTCATTCATCTGAAACAGACAAAAGGCGAGGTTGTATACGCACACAGAGTTTGGTCAACAGGAAAACAAGGTAGGATTGGGAGAGGGCAATAGAGAATACTAGGGAGGGTACAGTCACAAGTAAAACAAACTTCCTGTTCCTGAAAGGAGGGAAGGAGGAATGAGGGGCAAGAAAGAAGGGTGAAGAACTGGAATCTAAAGGTGTGCCTTAGGTTACCTTAGACAAATGGCTGAACAAATCATGGTATGAGTACCATAAGAAATGGCCAAAAAGATGACTGCAGAGAAGCATGGATAGTATAAACTTACAGAGTTAAATGAGCAGAAACAGGAGAATAATTTATAAGACAGGAATGTTGTAAAAACAACACTTTTTTGAACTCTGATCAATGTCATGGCTGACCATGTCTCTAAAGGACATATGAAGGAAGCATGTTACCCACCACCTGACATAGAAGTGATGGATAAAAGGTACAGAGATATATTTTTGGACTTGACTACTGTGCAGATTCATTTTGTTTGCCTGTGCTTATTTGTTAGAACTTTTATCCCCCTCTCGGTTTTTAAATGGGGAGGGTGATCTAGAGGTAGGGGAAGGGGGAGAGAAATAAGCACTTATAAGCACTGACTATATGCCAGGCACTGCAACAAATATTATTTCATTTGATTCTTGTAACAACCTTTTGAGGTAGGTTGTTATTATTCTCCTTTTACAGTTGAGGAAATTGAGGCAGAGATTAAATTACTTGCCCAGGGTAAAACAGTAAGTGTCTAAGGCCGGATCTGAACTGTTTTCCTGACCCCAGGACCAGCATTCTAATCACCAGACCATCTAGAAGTTTAAGAAGGTGAACAGTTTGGGTAGAACATAACATACATATATGTACATACATATATATACACATATGTAACATATAAATTGCACACAATATATGTATACATATATATTTGATAAGCAAGCTGTATGAAATGGAGATTCGTAGTTTCAGATAGAATTCTCTTTTGTGTTCTTCAGTATATGTGGAAATGTTCTTATTGTCTCCTTCCCTCTCCTGTCTCTATTTCTGTTTAAATTCAGAATAAAAGAAAAGTAAAATGGGAAGCCTCTACAAAATTTCCTTTCTCCTGTTAGTCTTGGTCCATGGTTCCACAACTGATAAAATGGATCACTTAGAGCTAGAGGTTCTAAATAAATGATCCCACTAATAAAAACACATATACCCCCAGGTATATAAAGTATACAAGTCTCAAAGACCATTAAAACCTCCAGACAAGGAGACAAAAAGTAACAAGCAAAGAAGTTCCCTGGAATCTCAAAAACTAGAGTCTAAAAACCCCAGCCAGAGTTCTAGCTCGAACTTTATATTCTCCCTGTCCAAAGATCTCACATCTGGGTCCCAGATCAAGGGGGAAGGGGAAGTAGAGAAGGGGGGCAGTATAATTCATACTGGTCCAGCTTTGTTCCATAGCTTCTTCATTCAGAATTGCCCCAGCAGGTTTTGTGGGAAAATGTGGGATTATGTCAAGGCACTGCATTTCCTCCAGTGTCTGAGCCCACAATACTCTTCACTTCAGCTGTGCATGTATACATACACATACACATATATAATAACAGTAATATTATAGCCTGAGATTATATGTATCACATAAATTATATGACATATTATAGCCTGATATATATACATGCTTTAAATTATATATATATATATATATATATATATATTATCTCCTGTAAGATAGAGATCTTACAGGCTACAGCATATATTATTTATAATATATATCATAAGCCGTATCTTATAGACATAGATGTATCTAGATGTCTCTCTATATAAATCTATCTACAGAGATATCTAGATAACATCTACATCCCTACATATATCTTACAGGCTAAAATTTTTTTTTGTTGTTCAGTCATGTCAGACCCCCCATTTGGGGTTTTCTTGGAAAAGATACTGGGGTGGTTTGCCATTTCCTTCTCCAGCTCATTTACAGATGAGGAAACTGAGACAAACAGGGTTTGGTGACTTGCCCAGGGTCACACAGCTACCAAGTGTCTGAGGCTGGATTTAAATTCAGGGAGATGAGTCTTCCTGACTCCAGGGCCAGCCCTCTACCCATTGCACCATCTTGCCCCAACTATCATATCACTTAATTGTGATTGTTCAGGTATGGAAGGGGTCCCTCACACGTAGTCCAACCCAATCTGAGAGTCTATAATTACTTATAATTTAACTTCTGAATACAAATTTTGGCCTTTATGCCCTTGAGGTGCAGATGAGGTTGCTTTTAGTGAGGAATTGGAAGGGCTTGGTGTTTTTTTTAGCCACTCCCAGGGGCTCTGTCTGAAGTCCTTGGCCTAATAGTGGATAGAGACTCACTCTCTCCCCTTCCACTGTTCCCAATTTCGATCACCAGATGGTGCCAGATTCAACTCACCTTCAACTGAATAGGAAAGGTTTGAGGAAAGTCTGCATTTCTTTTCTGGAGGACCCCAAATAACCTTTTAGCAATATGTGCAGGGATATCATCCCACATACTTATTTCTCCAATAGAAACAGTTTGATGAATCAAACAACTATCATATTTTGATCAATGGTTTCAATGATGGTATGCTTATCAACCTTGTAGGTCAAACAAATCTCCAAGGAATAGTCAATAAACATTTATTAAGTATCTATTGTGTGCTAACTGTGCTAAGTTAAAGGGATACAGAAAGAGGCAAAAGGCAGTCCCTGCCTTCAAGGAGGTCACAATCTAACAGGGGAGACGATAAGCAAACAAATATGTACACATAATCGATATGTAAGATTAATAGGAAATAATTAAAAGTGGGAAGGCACTAAGAAGGGTTGAAATAACTAATGTGCCAGAGCAGTCAGGATCCAAAAAAATCTCAATAAATTAGAAAATTGAGCCAAATCGACTGAGATGAAGCTTAAACTATTATATTCCTATATTAATTTTACATATACTTATATATATATATGTGCTTATTTGTCTCATCCCATTAGAATGTAAATTTAAGAGTAAGGACTGTTTCACTTTTGACCCCAGTGCTTAAGTATAGGGCTTGGTATTTAATAAATGCTTATTGACATCTTATACTTGTGTGTTAAAAAAAATCATCACTAATACAATATTAGGGAGGTATGGCTGGACAACAGTTCATCTGAAAAAATCTGGGAGTTTTGGGTGGTTTATAAACTCAAGTCAATAGTGTGACAAAATAGCACAAAAAAAAAGCCCCACCAAAAAAAATCATTTGCTCTTAGGCTGCTTTGAGCATCCAGAACAAGGGAGGCAGTAGTCCCAACATAGCCTGTTCAGAGCACAGTTGGAATTATGTTTATATATATTTAGGAAGGACATTGATAGACTGGAGAACATTCAGGCATACAACAAGGAGAGTTAGGGGCGGCTAGGTGGCACAGTGAATAGAGCACCAGCCCTGGAGTCAGGAGAACCTGAGTTCCAATCTGGCCTCAGACACTTAACACTTACTAGCCGTGTGACCTTGGGCAAGTCACTTAACCCCAATTGCCCTGCCCTCCCCCTACCAAAAAAAAAAAAAAAAAAGGAGAGTTATTGGGACCCAAGACAATGCCTTATGAGGGTGGGTTAAAGGAAATGGAGATGTTAGCATGGAAAAGATAAGAGGGACATAATAGTGCCAGCTATCATTTTATCAAGTATTTGAAAGTCTCTCAGGTGGAAAAGCGACATCTTGTTTTGTTTGAGCCCACAAGACAGACTGGAAGCAGTAGGCAATATTTGCATAGACAGATTTAGTTTTGATGTAAGAAAAAACTTCCTAAAAAAAAGGTGTCCAAAAAGTGGAATGAGCTGCCCTGTAAGGTAGAGGCTCCCCTAGAACTTGAGGACTCCAAGCAAAGGCTGGATTACCACTTTTAGGGATGTTGTGGAGAGACTTCCTAGATGATCTTAGACCCCTTCTAACTGAGCTTCTCTGATTCTGTGGTTAAAGGAAAGTTTATGGATAGCCATGACATAAAATGGGAGACTGATGGAAATGATATATAAAACCATCCTACTTCCAAAGGGTGTTCCACAACCACTCAGTATTTTAAAATTTTCATTTGTTGCTTTGCGTAAAGCTTTTAAAAACAATCAACTTCTTTGTTATCTTAAACATTATATATGAAACCACACTGGGGCCATCCGTTTCTGGCCATTCTTGTTCCCCATCCCCTATTCCTTTCAGATAGTACAAGGAACTTGTTCATACAAAACGCTCAGTGACTCATAGAAACTGTACCACAAGGAATAGAACAGAAAAGGTTCAATTTCTCTTGGAGAACCTTCAGACTATTTGCTTTTCAGCTATGGACATAACCCAGTGATGAGGGTGAGGATAATCTTATTTCTTGTGTTATCTGGTGTTAAATGGTTCAACATAAGAAAATGATATAATTTTTATCAGTGGAAATGACAAAAAGAGACATTAATATCTGCTTTGTCACCGCACTCTCAGAACCAGAGGACTTTTCTATCTCATTTGCAACTGAAACCTTTCATATGTGTCATCATCTTCTCCATTAGAATGTAAGCTCCTTGAGAGCAGACAGCTATTTTGTATTTGCATCCCCAGCACTGGCACACAGTAAGCATTTTAATAAATGCTTTTTTTCATTCATTTCATGCAAACATCTTCCCCAGGCCAAAGCTAGAAGCCTGAAACACCCCGTCAGTATGTCCAGGCTGGTTGCAAGAAAGAGTTAGCTTGGTCATCTTCTGCATCTTCCTTAGGGGCCCAAGGCTCAGAGAAATTTGGTACTTTTCATAGTAAATTTCTCTCCTACCAGAATAAGCAGTATTTATATAGCACTTTAAAGCCGACAAAGTGATTTTTCGTACGTTATCTCGCTTCAGCCTCAAACAACCAAATACAGGTATCATTAATTCCTTTTATTTATTTTTATTGGAGACCTGGTCTCCCTATCTTTCTCATGCTGTAAAGTACAATGGCCACTCACAGGTACCATTCTACTCCTGACTGGCACAAAAACTCCATTTTTCCAATCTGGGCTGGTTCCACCCCTATACCCCTTTTGGCAGCATTGTGCCACTCTCTGGCCACAGGGGTCATCATATTAAGATGAGACTCAGTGTAGCACTTTAGCCCTAATGCAGTTCAGAATACCTGAACTCAAGCAATTCACCAGCCTCAGCCTCCCCAGCAGTAAGGACTAATAGACATGTGCCACATGCCTAACTTATTATTCTCACTGTACAAAGGAAGAAAATTGAGGCTTGGGGAGGTGAAGTGAATCCAGAGTCACAATCAGTGTTAGAAGTGAGATTCTAACCTAGGTCTCTCCTGACTCCAATTTCGACACTCCTTCCATTGTGAGAAGCTGTTTCTCCAGAATATTCTCCTACCTTTATGTAGCCTCTACCATAATAGGGGGAAGCCCACGAGGACTCAGAATGACCTGGCAAAGCCCCTTACTTAGTTCTCAGACTCACCTGAAAGGAAAAGACCTCAAGAACACCGGCCTTCCACCTCTTCAGTGAGATTAAATATCTTTGGTGTAGGGAAACCAATATTCTGGGATGAAAATTACACATTTCACCACATCCCTTATCAGTAATGAATGCTCCCAGCAGCCCTCCAAAGTGCATTCTGTCTATTTCTACTGTTCTCATCCTCTTTTCCATGGTCTGCTGGGATTCCCAGAGTGGAAGGGAAATGAAATCCCCTTCCCTCCCCTGATCTACTCAGGACTCAGTTCGCCAACTTCCATCCTCTTCCTAGCTCAGGAAATTCACCACTAGCCTCCAACTCCAACTACCCTCCAACTGCAATAGCACCCCCATCAAGGTCTGTTCTCACAAACCTTAGGGATCCTAACCCCAAGAAACTAACGTGTTCACTGCTATTCACAGAATATTAGAGCTGGAAGGGCCTCATAGGTGATCTATTTCCCCTCCTACTGAACAAGAGGCCCTTATACAACATCCCCACCAAAGTGATCGTCTAGCCTTTCCTAGAAGACCTCCAAAGAAGAAAACTCTGCTCCCTCCCAAAACAGCTCATTTCACACTGGGGTGACACTCATTGTTTCATTGCATCAACACCAAATTTACTTCTGCAACATCACACTATGTTCCTAAGTCTTCCCACTATGGACAAAGAGAACAAGCTTAATCCCTCTTTGAGGTACAGTAAAATGTGAAGGGCAGCTTAGCCTTCTCATGTGAGAAGACCTCAAACCCTGAGTATCCCAGTACCCTGAGCCTTCCATCTTCTGCTGTGTGCAGTGTGTCTCCTGAGGAAAGGTTGCTAGAGGCCAGGCTGGGTGTCTCCCATATGTCCCAAAGGAACCACTTCCACCTATACCAGCACAAGGAATTTGCCACCTCCTACTGCCAGCAGTCTCTCAATTGGAGTGTGGAGAACCTTATGTGCAAAGAACAACCCTCCTTCAACTTCAGGCTTCCCATCATCCCCTATTGCCCTTCTCCTCTGAGTGTACAGGAGTGGTGCCCTCCACTCAACAATGAACATTCTCACACCTGGTCATACCGTTCACACCTCAGTGACTGAACTCCTATAAATCATCATCCAACATGCCATTTCTCACCCTCTCTAACTAGATTCCTCATTCCCTTCTCCTCAATCCTTCTACTCCAAAGTTTCATTCTCATTCAACCCAAACCTTTCCTTGTACCCTCTGGAATGCCTGTTCCATAGGCAACAAACTTCCCTTAATCTTAAATATATTGCTCTCCCACTCCTAAACAGCTCTCACTAAAACCTGGCTCCCCACTAACGACACAGCCTTCCTTTCTCCTTTCTAGTAATGGCTTGCACTGTGACTCATCCTCCTCTGCTCACTGGTCAAGGCAGAGTTGGAATACGCCTTGCTCCACATTGCCACTTTCAGGTTCTCCCCACTTCTTCCATCACTCAGTAACTTCTGTTCCTTTGAGGTCTGTGCTATTTATATTATCTATATCTACTACCCAATCAAAATCCTGGTAGCTGTTGTCTATAGACCCACAGCTCATTCCCCTTCCTCAATGAGTTTGATTATTGTATTTTTCCTCTCCTCACCTATTCTTGCCCTCGTACTAGGGAATTTAAACATATATATTAATTGCCCCTCAAATATCCTAACCACTCAGGTCCTCCATCTGCTCACCTCCCCCAAGCAGCTCCGGTACATCTCTGCCACACACAAAGATGATCATACCCTTGAAGTCACAATCCCCCATAAATATCGCACCTCCAAGCAGCCTCTTTCCCAATGGCTTTCAGAATGGAGCAGGCTGCTTCTTTAAAACCACCGGACTGGGACAGTCTCTCTCTTTCTTTCCAGTCATGGCCAGCCAGAAGGTGGTAGTCCTGTTCACCCACTACATAAGCTCCATGGGCTGACCTGAATGTGGGAGAAGGGCTACTTTACAGCTGCCCCATTTTTAGGCCCTGTGGCCCCAAGGGGGTCTTGGGGATTTTAGTCGGTTTCATTTGACATTCTTAGCTCTAGGCATGGTCCATGGACGCCCCAGATTCCAGAGCTCAAGCTATAGCAATCTTGGAGGCAGAATTCTAGGCCAGACGTTGCTGCCAGCCCTTCAAAGAAACCCCAAGAAGTCAAGGGGCTGGGATGTGAATTCAGGGGCCGTGGACTTGGCGCTTGTGGGACAACAATTTATTAAGAACTGAGTTAAACTAGGACCCTAATTCTCTTTCCCTCTCCAGAGACTGAGGCCATATAAAGGAGGATTATGTATCCCAGGTGTTGGGGGAAGATGTCTATATTCGTGTTGTATCTTTGAAGTAAAGACTTCTTGGTAAAGAACAAACTCTTTTCCACCTCCATGTTCAAGAGTTCTGAGATCCCCTTATCCAAACAATCATCTACATATTGGCTTTTCTTCACATTACCCTACTCTTCATCTGCACTGTCCCTTGACTCAGTTCTCTCCCTGGCTCTCCACCCCAAACTAGCCACATGCTCAGCTCTACATTGTCCGCTTTTCTTGAATCCCTTTGTTGTTGCTGAATAATTTTTCAGCTGTGTTCACCTCTTTGTGACCCTATTTGTGGTTTTCTTGGCAAAGATATGGAGATAGCTTACCATTTCCTTCTTCAGTTCATTTTAGAGATGAGGAACTGAGGCAAACAGCTAAGTGACTTGCCCCGGCCACACAGCTAGTAAGTGTCTGAGGCTGGATTTGAACTCAAGAAAATGAGTCTTCCTGATTCCAGATCCAGTGTTCTACCCACTGCACCACTTAGCTGCCCTAGGGTGGATGTGTTCAGGCTGGTTTGAGAGGTTTCAAGGTCCTAGGTCCAATAAGTAGAACTGACAAGCAAGGACAGCTGCTGTATCAGTGACAGCACACTATAAAAAGGAGGAACCCTGACTTGACTTGCTAGAAGACATGAACTTTGGAGTAAAACAGTGCAAAGCAAAGATGAAATGTAAAATGCCTAATTAGCAGTACTGCAAACTGCTTCATATTTAGATGATTTGAAGTATTCACCTTCTGGACTGGTCTAACAGTAGTTGGCACTGTTTAGCTTAAGTGTCACTGTCAATGCACACTTGAGAGTCTTGCATTTAACATTTAAGGGTAGTACATAATTACAGTTCCCCCCTTTCCCCCCAAAAAAAACCCCTAGCCCCCCTTTTATCACTGATTATTCCCAGTCAAGCCTTAACCTTGGATCATTCCCACCATTTATTGCTTCTGCTACTTTATAAAGGTAGAGAAAAATCACACAATTGTTCTGTCTGGATCCACTACAAATTTATGTAAACATAACTTCAATTGGGCCTTCACTGCTGCTAATTCTACTTTACCTCCCTTATCAACTCATTATCTCACTCTTCACAGTTGCTCTTTAAAAACATTCTATACCTCCTCAAATTTCCCACAATTCCCTTTCCCTGCTTCCTCTCAGATGAGAACTTCACCTGTTACAGAAAAAATTTGACATTCAGATACAAGAAGCAAGAGAAGCATGAGAAGGTAAACAGGGAAAAGAAATCATAAGGAACTTCTCAAAGTTGAACTATTAACATTCCTACATGGAAAAATGATCATTGTAGCTGATGAAACTTTTCTCAGTAGCTGAAGGGAATAAAAATATATATGTCTATATATGAGGGTATATGGGCACATGAATACATATGTGAATGTGTGTATATATGTTTACAGGTATACATAGATAGAGGGCACAGGACCAATTTAATAGGAAGGGATGATAATAGGAAGGGGTGAAATTAAGAGGTGAGAGGAATATAATGAGAGGAGATGGGGAGAGACAGAATGGGGTAAACTATCTCATATAGAAGAGGCAAGGGAAAATGGTTACAATGGAGGGGAAGAATAGGAAGGCAAAAGGGAATGGGTCAACCTTATTCTCATTGAATTTGGCTTGGGGAGGGAATGAAATACACACTAAATAGGGTATCTCACCCTCCAGGAGGGTGAGGGGGGGGAGGGGATGAGAGGGGAGATGATGGAAGGGAGGGCAGGCTGAGGGGGAGGGAAGTTAGAAGCACTCACTTTTGAAAAGGGACAGGATCAAAGTAGAGAATAGAACAAGTGGGAGGTGGGATAGGAGGGAGGGAAATAGTCAGTCTTTTACAATATATCTACTATGTTATTATTTTGCATTAGCTACACATGTACAGCCTATACTGAACTGCTTATCTTCCCAGTAAGGGTGGGTGACAAGGGAGGAAGGGAATGAATGTCGGAACCGGAAAAGTCGAAGGGGGTATGGGAGAAAATATGGGAGAGAGCAGATTGGAGGAGGGGATATCCTGTAGGACTGCTATTTTGGGGCAGTGGGTAGGGGGAAAATGGGGAGAAAATTTGTAACTCAAAATCTGGCAGAAATGAATGATGTAAATCAGAAGCTAATAAAGCATTTGAAAAAAAAAAAGACTTGGGCTCAAAATCTGTCAGTTAATTACTATTCTATCAGTGATCTCTGGTAAGATCACTTTATATTTGTGGGCAGCACTTGCTTTATCTGTAAAATGAGGCTAGACTCAATGGCCCTTTCCAACTCCAAATTCTCTCATGCAAGATTTTAAAATCATTACTGAAATCCCTTGAATGTCTGGTCTTCTGCTGGATTCTGCAATGGAGATAGTAGATACAGATGAGACATAAAATGCTTGGCCCCAACAAATACAGGAAGAGGTTGGCTACACTTATCTAGGGCCCCTCACTGCGGCACTTTGAATGAAATTTAACCAGTTTCCCCCCAACTCATTGGAATGCTTTCACTTGGCAGTAAATATTTTTCCAAATAAGTAGCCATGGTAACAGCATTTATACTAGGGAGGGAAAGGAAGTCCATGTACATGGCTTTGACATCCAAAAGTGATTTCTTAAACGGTGTTCAGTCAGCTGGAAATGGGAAATGGGATGTTTATGGGCCTCCAAATTTAGTGTGATGGTATGTATAGCCATTCCTCGGATTAAGATAGTGATGTGGCAACTCTGAAGATGGCTTCCCAACTTTCCCCTTTTGTATATGAAAAGTTTCATCTCTGATTTGTGATAGAGATCCTACCTTTTTAGGTCATTCAAGATGGTGAGTGGTGGAGCAAGGTTTTATTTGCTACCTCTAGTTCCATTATCTACACTTAGAGAAATTTCGGTGAAATAATTATTTGAGGGAGGCAAGGATGAGTCTGGAATGTTTTCTAATATACCCAAAGAGAACACGGAGGAACTTATCTATTACAGTAGGTATTATGCAGCCAAAGATAGCAAGATGAACCAGCAAGAGCCCCTACCATCCCCTACATCCCCGTCTACTAATGGAGAGGTAGGCAGAGCAGGTCTCTGGGAACACTCAGCCCCTAAGCCAATCCCCATTATTCAATTCCCACCAAGTGCTTACTCTCCTCCTCTTACCTCTGCCTGAAAGAATGCAGAGCCCTACTCCCCTCTGACCCTTGGGCCCACCAACCCCTTTCAAAGTCATGAAGGATCATCTGCCTTGCTACTGCTCTCCAACACCTTTTGCCTGCCAGGTCACTAAATACCAACTTTTCATCTGTCTTGAAGCAAAACTTATGTTTTGTCTCCCTTAATCAGAATGTGAGCTCCTTGAGAGCAACGACTATCTCCCTTTCCTAGAGCTTATCCTTAGAGCTTAACAAAGTATTTGACATATTAAGTACTTCATAAATGCATTTCCATTTCATTCCATGCTTTTTTCATCCTTTGAAATTCTAAACACAAATGGTAGTTCAGATTCTATTGGGGAGGTAGAGTCATCTTTAAATAAGGATCTTGGTGTAACAGTGTGATCATTTATGTATGCATATGTACATATGTTATAGCAAGACATAACAACTGGTTTACCTTCCCCAGAGAAAAGTTAGGTGATTGCAGTTACAAAAATTGGAAAACAAAACAACAAAACACATCTTTACACTTATTATTGACACAAAGTTTTTTTTTTGACCTGCCACATACGTTGAACTTACCGGCAACTACTCACCAATTTCAGCCACTTTCATTAGCTGTAGCCTAAATACAGGACACGTCAGGGTGTGAGGGAGAAATGAAATCTGCCAAACTTCCTCTCTATAGGAAATTTTGGCCAGTCCCATTCCCAACTATAAACCATATATTTGCAAATTTGATGTCCGTTCTTTTTCAGACTGGTTTGGAAGATCAAATGTACATGGATATGACCTGATGCACTTTTTGTGGTACCAAGAAACTAGAAAAGGAATACAGCCACTGACTGGTGAGTGGACAAACTAATTGTCATATATGAATGTAAAAGAATATTACTGGTCTATAAAGAATATAAATAATTCAAAGAAATTTGAGAAGACCTATATAAAATGATGCAGAGAAAAGTAAATACAACAAAGAGAGTAACACACATGACTACAATAATGAAAAGCAAAAACTATACTAAAAGAGAAAAAGAAAACAGATAAATGCACATGCCTTCAAACATGACCAATGTATTGATTTTCTTGACTGTACTTTTTATCGTAAAAGGGTCAAATGTGGGAAAGGTGTTTCCTGGAAAATGGTAGCAACAGGGGAAAGCATCAATATAACATTAAAATAAACTAAAACAAAGTGAAGCAAGTTGAACTAGAATACATGACTACAATAATGTAAATGAAAACATAGAAATGCCAGGAAGACTGACAAATTATAATAATTTACCTCCAATTAATTCATTCAATAAGCATTTAAGTACCTATATCAGGTACTAGTAATGTACAGGAAATTAACACGTATCTATGTACAAAGAGATTGGGACAGAGAATATATTGGGCAAAATTATTGGCTAGCAGGTGTGTGTTCCCTCCCCCAAGTCTCTCGAGCGACCTCTGGAGAGGGGCCAAAGACAGTTTATGTATGCTAATTAGGGAATTAATGATGACTTCCCTCTCACTCAGTTTAAAGGTGGGGGCTTAGGAATGTGCAATGTGATACATGATTCAAGATTATCACTGTGCTTATTGGTTTCACTTACTGGTTTCCTTTTTTTTTTTTTTTTTTTTTGTTATGTTACATGGGATTCAATGGGAGGATGTTGTGGGGAAATGCTACTCCCAAGGCTCTGGATTCAGAAATACTGGCCTGAAGAGAGATCGGTCAAGTTGGAAACCTAGCTGAGAATTAAATTTGAGGAAAGGCCATGTTGTGAGAGAAAAGTGACTAGACTTAAGACAAGAAACTAATCTGAATCCCAACTCTACAAATTCTGCAAGACATTTAATCCTTTTGGACTTCAGTTGCCACATATAAAATGAAGTTGTACTAAATTATCACCCTATTCCAGTTCTAAATCCTGTGATCACCAATAGGAAGGTTATTAGGTAACTATGGGCAGAGTTCTTAGGTAAAGAACTGGACAAGACCTCTCAGAACCAGCTCTATCAGCTGGTTGTCTGTTTTTCCTCCTCTAACAGTTCAAACGTACAGCAGAAGCCCTGGCTCACTGAATTAGCCTTGTCACTTAACCTTCTCAGTGACCTAAACAAATCTCTAAGAAACCTTCTCAGTGACCTAAACAAATCTCTAAGACTCAAGTTGCTGACTAGCAACCAGTCTATATTGGTAGACACATATAGACCAAAAAGAAGTCCTTTATATAGTACTTTATATAGTCTTACATCTGATCTTCACAATGCTCTGATGTAGGTAGAGCCAGTGTTATCAGCTCTCCTCAAGAATGAGAAAGCTGAGACTCAGAGAAGTGATTTGCTCAAGATCAGTCAATGACAGAGCTGAAGTCCAGGGTACTGGGACTGTAAAGTCTACTGCTGCTGCCCCTCCCTTTAGGGAGTTATTGGGTAGCTCAGGTGTTCAGCCAGGAAGAGCAAAGCTTTGTCTCTTATTAACTCTAATATAGGACACTGAATTGGGTGAACTCATGGACTAATTTCCCAAAACCTACTTCTGCCATCACTGACCCAATGTAAGGAAATAACTTCTCCAAGGGTATAGTCCAAGGAAGAACTGTTTCAGCTTAGATAAACATGTCCTAATATACTCATGCTGAGACTCAATCTCTATTAGTTAAAAAATAAAAAACCCTAATAATTTCTTTTCTACCACAGACCTAAGATCTTCAGAACAGAGTTTAAAGATCAAATCTGAAGCATAATTCTTTTTTCTTAACATGAATATAATGGAATATAACCATGTTGTATAAAATAACATGGATTTTTATTATTGGAAATTTCAGGAGGAACTCGCCAATGAGAGGAAGGGGCCACACTGGCAAAGTGTACTTACACTGTGAATACTACAGGTGCTTTTTGTGGATGAGTTTGAATCAGGTAACAATTTTCAGAGACATTCAACATTCAATAAATTTAGGCCAGACATCTAGAGAGAAATAGCCTACTAAATGGGGAATACTTATTCTCTATATAGCCTCCACTTTTCTTAAGAGTTCCCAGGCCAGTCATGTCTTCATTCTCCAAGCACCACTCCAAACTGGAGGCTTTCTCTTTGACCCCTTATCCTTTGACCTTCTCCTTGACCCCCTATCCTCTTTCAGCTTCATTTTACATGTCTTCTCCCATTGGAATGTAAGTGCCCCAAGACCAGGGACTGTTTTCTCCTTGTATTTGTATTCTCAGTGCCTAGCACATAGTGAGCTCTTTATGTTTGTTGACTTGGTCCAAGTACCTCACCCAAGGGAAGTACCATGGGGTCAGTTAAAAAAAACGACAGGCTAAGTAGTCAGAAATCATGGTTTTAAGCCCATTTACCAAAGTGACCTTGAGCAAATTCTCTCCAGCTGTTTCCTCCTCTTTTAACATCAAAGGACTGATCTAGATGACTTCGAAGCTCCCTTCCAGTTCTATACCTATGATCCATCCTATGAAGTAACCTAAAAAAAAAAAAATCAACTTACATTTAGTTGAGAATGACTGTAATCTCTGTAACTTAGTCTTAGGCTGCACAGGAGCCCTTTCCTTTTTTCGTTAATCTGAATCTGACAAACTATGAAACGTGAACATTTAGATATGCAAAGAACACAAACATAAAATCTGTTTAAAAACCAATTGGACAGCTTTAAAGGCGTCCTACTTGTCTGTCTTCCTCTGAAATTCTTGTTCTTTTGGGAATATTCTTAAAATGATTCAATGATGCTCATTTTTTTCTGATAGTAATCACTACAACCCCATTAACAAACTCCTCCACATCCCCCCGCCCACCACCAAAAAAACCCCTTTCCTTACTACAAGTTAACACACTTTGGTTATGCCACAAAATGTCTCATTCTTCCCCTCTGGTCCATTCACCTGTCAGCAGGCGGGCTGTATACTCTGTCCCCAGGAATAACAACTGGCCAGTGCACTATCAGCATTCTAAAGGATCTTGCACAGTTCTTTCTCTTCATGTCGGTTCAGCTGACTTCACTTGACCTGGCCTTTTCAAGTTTCTCTAAATCCCTTATTTCTTATGGCAGAATAATATTCAGACACTCCTCAATTAAGACTTTCTATTTTATCTACAGTTCTTTTGGCAAAAAGTTATGCTATTTTATGTTATCAAAACTGTCCGTTTTTATCATCTGATTCTGCTCAATCAAGAATTTTTGATCTACCAGTTACTAAAGGTTCTCCTCCTTTTCTCCAGTGTATTTATGACATTTTATACCTAGAGATCATGCATTCATTTTGAGCTTATTGAATGTAGTACTTGCATTACAAGATTACTATCCATGGAAAGCTTCCTGAAGACAAAGATTGTCTTATAAATGCATTTTAAATGTGTTAATTTTATTTACCACCAAAACAAACGATCTCTAATGGTTGAATTTCAGACAATGGCACTTCCCAAGGCAGAAAGGGAAAGGCCCTGAATTATAATTTCCAAGCAAAATTGTTTATTTACCCAGGGCCAGTCCCTGAGGAGACACAAGTTCAAATAGTGATCGAAGACAACATGCCTATGACGTGACCACCAGGGTTGTTAAGCTCTCGTTGGTCTTAAGAGCTTGGAGAACGGAGAAATCTGAAACAGAATGTAAAGAACGAAGCTTTTTGCTATCCTTGCTGCAGTATCAACAGATATCACCAGATGGAGAAAGCCCAGGCCTCAGAACTCCCAGAACGACAATGCCCCTAGACTACCCAGTTTCATAGTAATTCATCAAAGGATTGGAGATTCCTTTGTTGAGAAGGACCTGCTCTTCCTATCACCAACAATAAGAACCTGTTGCCATTGGGGAAGTAAGCCCAAGAGTCCTAGTTTCCCTCATCCCCTGCTTTCCAGACTGGTTTTTATTTCAGTACTAATAATTCAAGTTCTAGTAGCTGGCAAGACCCTTTATAGCTATTTCCACAGCTTCGTTGTCCTTTCCAAGCCTGGCTCAAACACAACCAGCAATCTCCTCATCTGTCACACAGATCTAAGAAGTCATCAGTCAAACAAATTTTTTACTACTTAAAATTCCTTGAAGTTGATTAACAAAATCTCAAAAACAGCCTTTGTACAACCTATCCCATTTAACTGCTAGTTTCACAAATGCCTTATTAGCCATAATTCATCTGGAGGAAGAGTTGTGTGTGAGCACAAAAACTGATCACACATTCAAAGAAGGAAGATGAGAAAAAGGGGACTTCCAAGATACTCCCTTGTTATATGGACTGGGGATATTATTGGAAATGAATTCAAGAGAAACACATCTATCAATAATTTTTGAAAATTCCAAGCATTATGACCTTTCCTCACAGACTGTGGATACATACTGGTCACATATTTCAGATTTTATATGACAAGAAATAAGCTAACTTGTAGACCTTACAGAAATTTAAATAAGGACTTCAGAACTAACATTTGTTCAGAGAGCATTCATTAGTTTATACAACCTAAACAATAAAAACTTTTTTGGGGAGCAAGGGGAGTGCTTTATTATTAGGCAAATTTGCTACATGCAAACATTAAATTATAAATCCAAAAATTCTTTTGAATGCAGGCTAAGGCACTTATATCAGTCTGGGACAAAGTCCAAAAGGAGATGTGCTTTCTCAATTGAATTAAAAGCCTGCTTTAAAAAAAAGGGGGAGAGGGGATAATCAAGTCAGAACACATCAAGTTATGTAGTAAACTTGTACTAGAGTCAATTAAAAATCAGTAAGGCTTTCATAAAATCCATTTCCTTTAAAAATTATGTATTTATTTAGTCTTGATTTTATTGTCTCAGGGAAAATCATGTTACTATAGGCTCAAACAACTCTCAAAAAATAAGTTAATATCCCTAAACAGTACTGTTAACAACCAAAATCAGGGCCCATCCTACTTCCTGATGAAAAGAAAATATTAGACAGTTAAGTACAAGATGAGGAAAACACTTCTACACTTCAGTTATCCCATGGGGAAAATATTTACGAAATTAAAGCGCCAATGCTGTAACATCAGCTTAAAAAGAAATGCAGACTTCAGAGGACCAAATGTTTGGCACCTGGACTGTGCCAAGAATCAACACAACGGCTAAGTTAAGGCTGATTGTCTTAAAAAGTGAACATTTCTTTTCACTTTGCAAGGGTAGAGGGAAAAAAGTAGATTTGTAATAGCTTTTAACATCAAGTGCTTCCAAGTGCTATATAGACAAATCAAACTATTCACAAGGGGGCTATTTTTTCAACATCTCTGATTGTATTTTAAAGAAAACTACTACAAATCAGCAGCAACCCCTACTCTCAATCCTCAAATTATTAGGAAGACATTTTCAGATGATATATACTTTGTTTTAAAAAACAATCAAAATCCAGGCTTACTTACCAAATACCAAATGCCCTGTGCCATTCACCTTGGAAAGGACAAGTAACCTACCTAAATTAACAGCCCTTCATGTCAATCACCAGAAGAATTCGTGCCTTAAGAGATGATTCTGACATCATGGGACCTACAGGGAAGCTGTATGAGTAAGTCTACAGGCACTTGTGGCACCTGACTCAGTTGAGCAACAGAAGGAAATGGGTGCATATAAACTCTTTATGAGAAGAACACAGAGATGATGCAAAGAAATGAGTAAAACTGATAAAAATAATCTAAATTAAGATGACACAAAAAAAAAGTAAAAGCCAGAAGATAACTAAGGAAATAAATTTGAGAGTGTGGAAGCAATGGATTCTTGCAAAATACGGTCACCTCATTAAGAAAAAATGTTCCAATGTTTGTAGAGCTTAAGAGCTAAGGAAAATGGGATCCCTGGCAATTCCTGAACCCTTTGCCAAGTGTTATCAAGACATTTACTCAGTTGAGACATTATCCACAGATGACAGAAAAGGGAAGAGGAGAAGATATCCAACTCATGCAAACAAAAAACAGGAAGACTTTAATTAAATCATTTTTATGCATAACAAGGAATTGATCTGCATGTTTTAGGAGCCATATAGTGGTTCTGTGCTAGTAAATAAGTTAAATTAAGATTCCTCCTAATCTTACTACTATAAAGATTAGAAAAGAAATGACTTTTCATCAAGCCATAACATTAACGCCATTTTATTTGAACTTAATTTGACTGGAGGGAGGGAAGAGAAGATACGCGTTAAAGTCATGGTCCAAAGACTTATTGTTGGTGTAACCTTGTTTGGTTCTAACAGCCAAATTCTGATCCAGACCAGATGCAAACACCCAAAACCTAACACTTTAAACTGCCGTTATCCGGGACTATGCTAAACTGTAGATAGCAAAGTCTTACTTATTTGCTATTAGAAAGTAACTGACAATGTGGCTTTTTAAAAGAGGTCTCATATGGATACAGTATTTTCAGTTTAAAGTGACAGTATTTGAAAAATCTCTTCGAAGAAAAAAAAATCTTGAAGTATCAGGATTTGATTTTTACATAGTATCATTTACATACTATCCTCCCCTACCCCAAATTAAGGTAAATAAAAGGCCTATTCTTAGAGACATGTAAATGTGATGAAAACGATGGGGTGGTACCTACAAGGTTCTATTCTCTCTGCTGGAAATAGTCCTGAAGGGAAAATCAAGAACTAGCAATAAGTTTCCACAGAGATTCTGTAGTGGCCTTGATTTTTATTTTTCTTTACCTGGAATTCAACAATTGATTCAAAAATTGATTCTTTGTTTGAATAAAACAGCACCAGTCTGCCCTTTGCTACAATCAAATTTTGACATTTTTTTTCAGTACTTAGTTCACAAGTTTATTATGAAAAACACTGCAGTGCTCTTGTGCAGTAACATCTTACAGAAAAAAAAAACAGTTCTGTTCAAAACAACTCACCAGTATCTGACAATAACAAAGAACAATGTAGGGCTGAGGCTGGGAAGGGAAATAAACTGAGTGCAGACAAATCATACAATTAAATTAAACAGTATTCCCTGAAAATAAACAAAACTCACAAATAGAGGGGAGGCCTTCGTACTTATTTTTCAAAATGTTCATTAAGCTCCAATGATTGATTGCTGCTATCCTTATCTACAGTCATGCTGAGTAAAGCTATAGCTAAATGGAAAGTTAAATTGTATTCACGAGGTGTTAATGTTTACATCTTAATATTTGCAGTCTCTCAGAGAAAGCAAAAGTAACTACAAATAGCCTATGCCAGAAACTGGTTTCTTGACCAACAATGTTGCTTCAGCATGCAATGAACTGGTTCATTCTAAAGTGGTCACGGCTGTTGATGACAAGAGGCTTTGTATTTTTATATGGCACATCTTTTGGTCCGTATGAAAACAAGTTTTTTGAATGTTAACTATTTTCTGACACTTTGGAGTTACTGTTGCTCTTCCCATTTCCTTTAGGTCAATGTATGGTTCATGGCAATACTGTACAAGTTTAAAATCTCATTACAGGAAGTAGTCTGGGGTACGACGAGTAACATGTGGTTCACCTCTACGCGGTGCTGGATCAAACTGCAAGCTGAAAAACAAATCACATTTTTAAGAGGTCAAAAGAAACAAATTATCTTTTTCTACTCCTATTCTGCGATTCATTTTTTTGATTTCAGCCTTGCCTGGTAAATGACTAATTATTCACTATGTTGTTAAAATAAGGCTCAAAGCCCTAAAGCAGAGGTCCACTAAGACCTGAGGATCAAATGGGTTCACTAAAATATAAGACTTATTCTTAGCCTGGGCTATAGTTTGTCCACCACTGTCCAATTAAATTACCTCCCCTTGAATAAACCCAGCTACACCCCCCTACTGCACCTCAACACTCTGCCATGAACCTATTATATTTTGTGAGTTAAATGAAGAATATAACTTCCTGGTAACTCTACAAATAAAATATGGATGCAGAAGGAAGTCTGGTCTCAATCATATACTTCAGCAACACTTGTTCAATTTATTTAGTGCACTAATCACACATTCCATGGACATTTTGTGTCTCTGCAAAGAATAATGGCTCTTTGAGAAGTGAGTGGACACAATATTATTTATTAGGGTCCACAGGGTCCCTATGTGACCACGGGGTATTTCATATATAGCTTTAAAAACAGAACTGTAATTTTCTTTAATGGTAATCAAACCCCACACCTATTCAACACAGCTATATTTTAAAAAGCAATACAGCAGAACAGAATGCACACCAGACTTAGCTCCAGGGGTCTTGGTTTTGATTCCCCGCTCAGGTCCCTGCTACAATGTGGCCAGGGGGAAACTACGTAACCATTCTCAGTCTTAGTTATTTCAACTGTAAAATGAGGATAATTCTTATACTGCCTAATTCTAGAATATTATATGAATATGAGGAGTTCCAATAATTGCGACTGTTACAGCATACGGACTCATTCCTAAACCTTTAAAATGGCATTCACTTTTAATAGTTCTCACCGCCACCAAACCCAACTCTCCTTTAAGAACGTTGTTTGTTCCTTAACAGACAACTTATCGCGTCAGTACTTACAAGGAGTACTTGAGGGTGTCATCGAGCTCCATGATCGCGGCTTGGTTACCGCAGCGGTAACAATAGTTCGGAGCACTGAATATTGTTACTACGTTCCTGTCATGGCACCAGTTATATCCCTAAGTGAAGCAAGAAGAAATGTCAAGTTAGACATGATTTTGCTGCTATCCTACTTATGCTACTAAATAAAAGAGCATTAAAAAAATCCTTGTCCAGGTGGAGGGTTACGTCTCATCATGGGAATACAACATGTACACAGATAAATAAATGCAAAATACAAAGTGATTTCAAGGGGAGGGAATACTATCAGGGGAAATTCGGAAAGGTCTTCTAGAGGAGGTAGCACTTGAATAGAGCCTTCTAGAGACCAAGAAGTTACTTAAAGCAGGCAGGAAGAACATTCCACAGATAAGGATAGCTGATAAAAAGTCCTGGAAGTGATAGACAGAATGTCACTCACTCATGGGTTATCACAACTAGACCAGCAGAACAGGCCTATGGAGGGTGTAAAAAAAAACACTGTCTAAATGGACTAGAAAGACAGGCAGGACCAAGATGATGAAGGTCTTTCAATGCCAAACACAAGGGTTTTTATTTTATTCTAGAGGCAAAAGGGAGCTACTAAAATAGTTAAGTGACATGGTCAAGGCTGCACTATGAGAAAAATTGTGACAGATACATGGAGAGGCAACAAACTCTAAATGAAAAGCAACAAGGCTACTGCAATGGTTCAAGGCAGAGGTGAAGACAATCTGAATTAGGGTGGCTGTGGTGTGAGTAGAGAGAAGAAGGTAAATAAAAGAGATACACTGAAGAAAGAATTGATGAGACCTGACAAATAGCAACATATGGAAGGTGGAGAACAGTCAGGAATAACTCCTATGATATGGCTCTGAAAAAAACTCTTAAGAACAGCAGTGCCTGGGATTATATGACCAAAAAGATAAGAGGGTTAGACATTTATTTACCCCCAACTTTCAAGATCTCAAAAACCATTCCCAAATAGTAATTGTGCACAAGAGATAAAACAGTTTTAGCTGTCTCTACCAACTAGAACATCAAGACTAATGAGGTAAAAATCCAATGAACCAGTAGAAAAGGATAATCCCTCACCCCGCATCCCCTCTTCCTTTCCACACGTTCTGACAGGTTGCACAAGCTGACCCACAAGCTTGCAACAAAACTCAAACCTACACTTCCCACCCAATGCCAAAGAAAACCAAAAAGCAGAGAAGCCTGGTTTTGCTGGGACTGCAGTGCTCTCTACTAAAACATTACTGAGAAACAGAGGGAACTGAGGCAGGATGACAATGTGTATGTAATGTATCCATCAGGTCTGCCTGAAGGAAAACCCCGTGTGGCGGAGACTGAGGCTCCAAAAAGCATGGGAGAAGTCTGAGATGGCTTTGAGATCCAGCTCCCAGAGAAACCATTAATAAAAAGGGAAGGCGTCTGAAAGTCAGCCATCGGAGAATTTAAGGGGAGAAAAAGGAAACCACCAAAGACGTCAAGAATAATACAATTCAATTAAAGACCTGAATAAGCATAACTACAGGTAAGAAATTAACAACATAAGGAATATAGCCTCCAAATTGGCTAAATGAGTCCAGACATCTACGAATTATAAAACAAAAACGCATCAACATTTATGAGGCAAAGGACCCTGCAGATTTCCAGGAGAGAGAAAAAAAACCCCAAAACAAAAACAAAACCAACCACAGCAAGATACTCCTGAATGGATTTAAAAAGAAAACAGAATTGTTAAAGTAGAATTTATGGCCTGAACAGCAAAAATAACTGGCAAAATAGAAAAGTCTTCAATCTAGGAATTGCAAGGCTCTCAACAGAAATAGGGAAACTGAGAGGGAGTTAGGTTTAGGGGGAAAGATTATAAGTTCTGCTGTGAACATGTTGAGTTTGAGATGCCCATGGGACAATTAAAGTAGAAAAACATAGAGAGCAGTCTGAGATATGGAACAGGGGAGGGGGTCATTGCATATGTAGATTTGGGAGTCAGCTACAGAGAGATGTTAGTTGAAACAGAAGTAGCTAAGGAGGGGGAAGGGGAAAGAGAGGGGAGGAGAGGGGAGGAAGAGGAAAGGGGAAAAGGAAGGGAAGAGAGGGAAGGTGGGGGAGGAGAGGGAACGGGAGGAGAAGGTTGACCAGGACAGAGCACTGTCACCAGAGACCTAAACAGAAAATTCCCAAAACCTCACAAACCTCATGAAAACATAAATAAATGGTTGTTCTCCTGCAGGACATATATTTCAGTTTGCTGTATAAAGATTGTATTTTAGTGTGGAACCAATGAAAAAAAAAAACCTCGGCTTAAATCAAAAGATACACATGTCATAGGGCCAAGACATTAAACTAATAAAACCCCAAAACATTTAAGATGCTGTTTATATAAAAACAAACCCACTCAACTCTAAAATGGCATTATGGGGCATAATGGGAAGCACGATATAGTCTTTGGACATCTTTCCAATTATGCTATTTTCCTACATGCTCCAGGGACTGCAGAGCTCTCCAGAACATAAAAATGGGGAGCAAAGGTTTAACTTCTCTACAAGGGGAGAAGTGACCACCAGTCTCTCCTTTTTTCAATTCTGACTTCATGTATCAGGACGTAAAAGCCCAAAGTAGAATGAGCATCTTCTCACTGAAAGTCTTTAATGAAAGGCTGGATGATCACTTGTCAGGAATACTGTAAAAGAGAGTAATAAATAGGCAAAAGACTTCAACCTTTGACGCTTAGTTCCTACACCTGTAAATGAGGGGAGATCATTTTATAGTTCTTCTGGCCGTAAATCTTATGATCATGTGACTTACCTCCATCACCAGCTGGTGAGCTCTGGACACCAATGTGAGACCATTGGCATGATTAAATGTCTCCGAAATATCTTGCCCAAATGTGTATCCAGCACCTCGAGGAGAAATACCCCAACCACCACGATCATCTGGATCTGACCACAGCAAGTCACACATTGGACCCTAAAACACACATTCAAATTAAAACCATTCTTTACAAAAATAACATACTATGTGTCATTTTTACTTCTACAAATCAGAAATAGTATGTGTTGTATAGGAGACAATTTTTTTTAACATTCATTTTTTAAAATTCTAAGTTTTCAAATTCTCTCCATTCCTCATGGAGACAATTCCAATATATTTCAAAGTGATGTATCACAGTGAGTGGCCAGGGAACCATGTTAAATGCAACTGACCTATTCAGACCTAAATAACACATACTTTAACTAGTGAGCTGTTTTAGGAAAAGATAACAATACAGTTTAAATATAAGCAAATACCATTGGGTTTCAGATATTAATTAGCCTGCCAGAAAGAAAGGGGAAATGATAAAATAGTTTATAAGTAGTAAATAAAAGCAAATACCTCATGGGGAACTTCTTGTAGGCGATCAAGTGCTCTGATGTGATCCAGTGTATCTATGGATGGTGAGAGACCACCATGTAGACAGAAAATCTGAAAGAATTATTTACATATTAAGATTACTCAACAGAAGCTTTAGGTATTTTGTATTACCTCTGCTAGTAGAGCATTCCATAAATGGCCAACCCTAAGCCTATTTAGCCTCAAGTATCTCTACTACCCATCATAGTCTCATGTTATATAGGTAAGCTGGTCTTCATAGCAGCCAGTGTCCATTATCTATTCATATTTTCTCTCTCTGTGCCTTTGTGCATGTTATTTCCCCAAAATGGAAAACTCCCCTCCCCCACAAACCCATGTTTACTACTTTCTTTCAGATACAATTCAATTCAGCTTCTCCAAGCCATCAAAGAAGCCTGGCAGGAATCAAGTCTCTATCATCCTTTGTCCCACAATGCCCACTACTCATTTAGCAAGTGCTAAGTATTGATATTACACTAATACATAAATACTGATATCAAAACATACCTGACCATCCACCAAGGCAGTTAGAGGAAGATAATCAAAAAGGTCTGTAAAATATTTCCAAACATTTGCATTTCCATATTTCCTTAAACACTCATCATAGAAACCATATACTTGTGTGATTTGTCTACTCTCATGATTCCCTCGAAGAATAGTGATACGTTCACGGTAACGAACCTGAAGACACCAAGACAGAAAGGAGCATTAATTCATTTCTTAAAAGGAAGCCAAGAACAACATAGAAGGATATTTAAAGAAGCTGTTCAAGTTTACTTAGGAAAATATACAACTACTCCCACTTTCCTTCCCAATAGCCAAGCTTATAAGGTTTAAAATATTCCCGAAAACTTTCTAGCAGCCTCAATATTCTATCCAATAATTTACCTTCTATTGCTAGGCCAACACCAAAAGCACGTGCTTCAACTCGAAAGTTACACAAATCTTTAAAGAACTGAAATAGCTGTATGCTAAAATGTCTGCTGATCACACGAGCAATTCTGGGCCCTAGGTATAGGCTGATTTATATGCCCTCACACTTTCAGTTTGGTTAGTCAGTGTCATAGGATTTTAGAATAGGAAAATGTCACTCAAGACTGATGCAGAAGTGAAAGACTTAGCCATTCTGATCAATACAATGCAGACAGATTTATGAAAAATGCTATCCACTTCCATAGAAAGAATTGATGGAGTCTGTATACAGATTGAAACATCCTTTTTTTGTTATTTTGCAACATGGCTAATACATTTTGCATGACTGCACACATATAATCTGTATTAAATTGCTTGCCTTCTCAAGGAAGTGGGAAGGCGGGGAAAAGGGAGATAATCTGGAACTCAAAAATTTTTTTTAAAAAGCATTAAAAACTTTTGTTTACCTGCTACTGAGGAAAAAATAAAATAAAAATTAAATTATTTTTTAAAAGTGACACAGAAATAAAACTAAAAAAAAAAAAAAAAAATTTTAAAAAAAATTAAAAAAAAAAAAAAAAAAAAAAAAAAAAAAGACCATAGGAAAATGTCTTTAGAAGTAACACAGTAAGGGGCGGCCAGGTAGCACAGCGAGTAAGAGCACCGGCTCCAGTGTCAGGATGACCTGGGGATCAAATCTGGGCTCAGATACTCAGCACCACACCCAGAAATAACTGGCCGTGTAACCTTCAGCAAGTTACTTAACCCCAATTGCTTTAAAAAAAAAATGGATTACCATGATAATCACCTCCAAAAGCCCACCTTTTGGTACAATTCATTCCATTTGAAACACTGAGGAAAAGCAGCTCATGGCTACTGTATAATATGTATCCTTTCACAAAACTGAGTATAGACTGCAGGTTTTCTATTTGAGTCTGGTCAATAAGTTCTAATAATGCTCTGCAATTAGAGTTTTCCTTCAAAGGGAGATAGAGATAATATTTTTTAAAGAAAATTTTACAGATATTCCTGGTTACCAATACACAAAATCCTGGCATACTTATAGTAATGTGTTAGCTAGCACAACTTTACAACACTAATTCCTAGTCACAGTTCTCTTTGGGAAATAGCTTTTATTCTTTTTTCTATCATCTCTTCATCCATTTCACAGCATTTTAAAAATTAAGAAATTTCAATGTCTATTTTCAGTAAAACAAAAAACACACTGGAATATTAAAAAGCATTCATCTAAGTCCACAAGATCAAAGAAAAATTGTAAAAGTTACCTTAAGAGCTACAAGCAGTGTTACTGTTTCAACTGAATAATATCCTCTGTCAACATAATCTCCCATAAACAAGTAATTTGTGTCTGGTGATTTGCCACCAATTCTAAAAAGTTCCATGAGATCATGAAATTGCCCATGAACATCTCCACAGACAGTGACTGGACATCGCACCTCTTGTACATTGGACTCCTTTGTAAGGATTTCTTTAGCCTGTGGATGAAGAAGAAAATTAAGCATATTAGTATATTTAGCAACAGAAGATAGTAATAGTCAATTTTACTTGCTACTTGCAATATCTCTTAGACTGGATGACAGATTACATAAACTAATATTCTCAAATTAAAAGAACCAATTAAAGTATTTCTTCCAGTGCTGATGCTATAGGGATGAAAAAAACCGTAAATGGCTTATTCTCTTTGCCTGCTATCCCAATGACTGTCAGGGTATGTGTGTATCCCTGCAGATGCTTGGGCTTCTCAACGATATTCGACAAAGTACTTATTTACACCAGAATGGGACAAAAAATTAGTGAAATGAGATTTTTATTAAGTTAGGATTCCACGCTCAAGTTCATTTAAAAAAGACTAAGCTGTAAATATAAGCTTAGTTGTTTCAAATTTTTTACAAAAAAGGTAATAAATGCATTTCTGACTCATTCAGTTAAGTAGCTGGGGCCAAAGCAGAACCTCTTAGGAATGTAAACAGGCACTGCCCACTCATTATTACCTTTAGTTATAATACTATTTTTTTATTTTTCTCAAAAGAAGAAACCCTGTAGTTTAAACTTTCAGCTAAAGATTGTAGATAAAAATACTATGAGCATACTCAAATGTTCTAAGCTCTTCCCATACTCTTGAGCACTCTTTTTGAAATGCATTTCCATTCATCCCCCTGTGTCAGAGCCAGAGATGAAGGTCACTGGGCAATCACTATGACTAAGTTGGTTCGGCATGGGTATTCACCTAGCGAATATTCAGTACCCAACTATGTTAACAGTAATAGCAGCAATAAATCACAGGCTCCATCCATCCCAATGAGGTTAGTAGGAACTTTTAGCTAATGACAAGGCTTTTAAAGGGACAATGATTCAGGAAAAGAAAGATGAACTTATACCATAGCAATCTCGCTATAAATATGCTGCCTATTTCCACAACTGAGATAAAGCTCAATCTCAACACACACCTCTGGACTCAAGTATTTTTCTCTCTTAAACAGAATTACATACTTAAAAATATTACTTGAAATAAAAGCCAATCTTAGCTTACAAGCTTCAGTTCCAAATGAACCAAAACAGTTGGTTAACTCCAACACACACACTGGCAGAGGAAAGAGAACTACTTCTGGAATCAGAAGCCACGGGTTTAAACTCTGTCTTTGCCTTGTGACTATGGCAAGTCCCTTTAGGTCTACTGGTCTGCTTCCTTATCCTAAAATAAATGAACTTTGACTAAAATCATTGATTTCTAAGATCCAGATCTAAATGCCTATGTTTGAAGTTTACTTCCTCGAGCTAAAATGGAACGAAATCTATCAACAAGCATTTATTCATCACCTACTATGTGCCAGGCACTGTGCTAGGGATAGAAACACTTTTTTTAAAAGTCCCTGAAGATATGTACCAAAATGATTACACATAAAGAGAAGGGGAAAGGGAAGAATGGGTGGGAAAGATCAGGAAAAGCTTTACTCTGAGTAGTTTTGAAAGAAAACAAGGAAATCTTACAGGTGGGGAACTGAATTCCAGGTATGGAGGGTAACTGGTACAAAGACAGAGATGAAGTATCCTATCTGAGGAACAGCAAGAAGGCAAGAAAAAAGTCAGAAAACGGAAACAGGCAGTGTCTACCTAGAGAGGACACTTAAAAAACGTGTAGACCAGTAAGACCAATGTTGTTGTTCTTGATATTGAGTCATTTTCAGTAGTGTCCAACTCTCTGTGATGCCTTCTGGGCTTTTCTGGGCAATTTCCAGCTCATTTTAAAGATGAAGAAACTGAAGCAAACAGGATTAAGTGACCTGACCAAGGTCACACAGCTAGGCCACATTTGAACTCAGGACTCCAGGCTCTATCCACTGTGCCAACTAGCTGCCCTATGAGACCAATGAGGCAGACCAAAGATGTTTATATGCTTGGTGTCATTATTATCTAGTATAAGTTTAGATATAGAATTGTTATCATAGCTTTATATTCAAGTACCTATGTAATTTATAAAACAAATTAGGGGATGATTATTGACTTTTAATCTTGCCTTGATGCTCTTCTTAGAGTTGAGTTCTTGCTGGAAGCTCAGACTCTGACTGCCACACCTGTTCTTCAGCTGGGGGAAGCTATTTATTTATAGCAATCTTTCTGCCTTTTCCTTAGAAGAGGCCTTCTTGCTTCACTGCCACAGACTGGTAATTAACAGCTTCCTGCCCAATGGGCCAACACAAACAGACACTGAATATAGCTGGGAAAAGTGGGGTTTCTAGCTGAATCCAATTAGGAGTCACTTCTCACAAAGGTCAATGTCTATGATTATGGTATTCTGGTAAATATTTACAATTACTCCTTTTCCAAGAACTGAATTATGCTTAACAATTACACAAAAGAAACCAACATTTTTAATAACACAAGAGCCATAAGTACTACCAAATTGGGGCAAATCAGGCAGCTAGGTCTTACAGGAGCTGTAGCTTTAGACACAGAAGTCAGAAATGAGGATCAGGTCAAAACTAAGTCTTAAACACTTACTAACTGTATGACTCTGGTTAAGTAACTTTACCTTCCCTCAGACACAATTTCCACATATGTACAATGGGATAATAATAGCATCTACCATCCTACAATTGAGGATAAAATGAAATAATATTTGTAAAGCACTACATGATGCTAACTTTATTACTTGAGTAAAGTTTAAAATTGCTACTTAACAGAATTACATGGGATTCAGATTTCAATAGCAGATATGCAGATATAGGGGAATTCTGCAGCAGCCCGAACAGTGCACGTTTATCTTTTTGCTGTGGTCAAATAACTGCTACATACGGGCAAAATATACATGGAGGGGAGGTGATATCTCCTTAGAAAATAGGGTAAAAAGGCTAGTTACTAGAGGAAACAGTGCTACTCAAAAATGGATGGGCTTTAGGCTAAAAATGAAGATGTGATGAGACAGCAGGTAACATATCAGAAGAGTGAAAAGTAGAAAAATGTGATACAATCAGAGTAAAGGGAGAAAAAAACCACTGAATACTTGAAGCTAAATAATGTTTTGAGAGTCTTTTGGAGAAGGATCCATTTCAAGGAATGATGTGAACTCACAGGTGGCATGAGAAGGCAAACTGGGGTAAAGGAGTCAAGTGGTGGTGGTGATTAATGACTCCTAACATGGGCCACTGAAGCAGTTATTCATCATACTTTACCAAGAGGCCTGTTTTTCCTAGAGTATATAACTAGCACAGGACTGAAAGCTTCCCAAGATTTTAACCACATCTGGTAGAGTACTATCTGCTTTCATGTTATACCACACAAGGAACTTAAGAAGGAATGTTAAGAGTTTAAAAGTTCTAGGCAGGTCCTTGAAGACCTTAGAGAAGTTAGAAGGGACCTGGGGCCTCAGGGGCCACATATGACGCTCTAGGTCCTCAAGAGGACAGAATCCAAACTTCACAGAACAAATAATTTTATTAAGGTGATTTGTTCTGTAAAGTTTCCCACCACTGCCTTAAGGACACAGGTGGTGTCTTCTACACTGCTGTTAAATTAAAGGCAGCAGGGGCTTCAGGAGAGAGGCACATTTGGGAAATGAGTAGTTAAGACAGTCTCTAAGAACATGACTTAGATTTCTAGATTTTGGTTTAAAATTTAGTAAAGATGGTAAAAAAAAAAAGGGGGGGGGGCTGGTAAAAATGTACTAGCTGAGAGTAGTGCAATCATTTGCCTTGGCCTCTGTCTACAAATTAAGTACAAAATGTAGAAGTAGTAAACAAAGTAAGCGAGAGATCCAAAAACAGGGAGCCTAACTGGCCCTAACCATGTATCACTGAAGTTTATCAGGATGGATAGTATACTTTATAACTAGAGGACTAAATAAAGAAATTTACAGCAGGAACAGGAAATGGTCATAGAACCATCAGACAAATCACCTGGACAAAAAGAAGAAACAGACTGAAGGTTTGGGAAACATTCTAATACCATGAAAGTATGATAAGTGTACTGAAGATGGAATTCAGTTATCTGAGAAGCTGCTGGAATTCTCGATAGACAGATAAAAAAAAAGATGCGCAACTACCATTTTGGCTTGTCTTAAAGATAATTTACTATTAAGAAGGTAACAAAGTGAAGTGTTATTCGGACTGGTTTCAGCCAAAGAGCAGGACTGTATCTCAGCCTTTATTATATCGGTAGGTGTTTTAATTGAGTAAAGTGCTATTTGCGACTTCACTGTAAGATGTGAGAAAGGACAAATGTTTGCCTTTGGAGCAAACGGGAACCCTGAAAGGAAGAGACAACCTTCTCACAACATGCAATAAGAGCTGGGCGGTTGGACAGACACCCCAGATTTTGGGAGAACAGACTTCACAGAGTTTAGGGAAACGACAATCAATTTCAATGAGAAAGAAAAGGGTAACCATCTAGTGAAGAGGTTCTTAACTGGGGTTTCATGAACAGATTCCGGTTGGGAAAAAAAAAAATCTCATCTTCATTTTCACTAATCTTAAACTAAAATTTAGCATTCCCTTCAATTGTTTAAAAACATTCTGAGAAAAGGTACACCCACAGGCTTTGCCAGACTGCCCAAGGAGTCCATGGAAACAAAAGAAAAAGTTAGGAACACCTGAGGTACAAAATAAAGATCAATCCTGTAAGAATAACTTCAGTACTAAAGTTCAGAAGGAACTGAAGAGAAATACTAAAGAGAAGGGAGAATTATTTAACTTTAATTTTACTTCTGTTTTCCTCTATCGTGAGGATGATCTTTACAATGGAAAAGACAGAACAAAACAAGTTGACACAGAATTGAAACCCAAGGTAAGTAAGGCGCCATTTAGAGCAGGCTCAGAAGAACCTGAGGTATGTAACTGCTAAGCAGAAGCAGTTTGTAAAAGGTCTTGAAAAATGGGAGACATGGCACAGAGCTGGAGAATACCCAAATTTTTTAAAGTGAGGAAATAATTTTCAAACTAAAGTAGTGACAGTAACTTCAACGTGAACTTCCAAATTCATGAAAAAAAATTATACTGTTAAAAGGATTATCACTAAAAGGACAGTCTGCAAACATTTTAAAAAGGAAGCAATGTTCACAAAAAGTTAACATGGTTTCCTTAAAAAATGATGGCAGTTTTAATTTCTTTTTTTAAACAGCATCACTAGAAGGTCAGGGAAATGCTGCTTGTAAAGTTTACTTAAATTTCAGCACTTTGACAAGATCTCTCATGATAATTTTGGGGACAAGATGGGGAGAAGTGAGCTGTATGACAGCACTGTTAGATTTATTAAGAATTAGTTGAATGACTGAACCAAAAGAATAAGCATTAATGGGTCAATGTCAATTTAGAGGAACCTCTTTGGTAGTGTCCCAGGCATCTTCCCTGGTCTTGTTTTGTTAAAGATTTTTTTGTTTTTTTCTTTCAAGTTCCACAAGCTTGAGTTCCAAATTTTCTCCTTCTCTGCCCCATTTCCCAAGGCATGCAACCTAATATAGGCTCTACATACACATTCGCATTAAACATACTTTCACATCAGTCATGTTGCAAAGAAGAATTATAATCAATGGGATGAACCATGAGACCGAAGAAACAAAACAAAAAAGAGAAAGCAAATAGTCTGCTTTGATCTGCATTCGGACTCTGTAATTCTTTCTCTGGATATGAATAGCATTTTCCATCATGAGCCTTTTGGAGTTGTCTTAGAACCTTGCATTGCTGAGTCTATCAAAGTTAGTCATCCCACAATGTGGCTGTTAACTGTGTACAATGTTCTCCTGCTTCTGCTCCCCTCACTCAGCATCAGTTCATATAAGTCTTTCCAAGTTTTTCTGAAGTCCTCCTGCTCATCATTTAGTATTGCATCATATTCATACACCACAACTTGTTCAGCCATTCCCCAACTGTTGGGCATCCCCTCAATTTCCAATTCTGTGCCACTACAAAGAGCTGCTATAAATATTTCTGTCCATGTGGGTCCTTTTCCCATCTGTATGATCTCTTTGGGATACAGCCCTAGAAGGGGTATTGCTGGGTCATGGGCACAGCTCCAGATTGCTCTCCAGACTGGAGAGGCACAACTCCACCAAGGAATCAAGGTTCCAATCTCCCACATCTTCTCCGGCATTTGTCATTTTCCTATTTTGTCATGTTAGCCAATCTGACAGGTGTGATGTGGTACTCAGAGTTGTTTTGATCTGTTCAGTATTTTTTTTTAATCAGGAGCTTCAATGAAGGGACAGATGGCACATTCGTCACATTTCCCAATCCGGGATAAAGTGCAAATATGGTAGATGAAAGAGTTAGTATCCATCAAGTCCGCTGCCGGAAGGAGGGAAGGTTATCAGGTTGAAAGCTCACCACTCCTCAAGACCACAGCAAATGAAAACCTAGTGTTTTTTCAGCTGCAGATTTTTAGTCCAGAGAAGACAAAACATGAGGTGTGCAGGGGCATTATCCCTTTAAGTATTCCAAGGGCTATCACGTATGTATATAGGACCCTGAGATTTCGAGGCCAACTGGTTTAACTCCCTTATCTTACTGAAGAAGAAGCTGAGGTCCAGATAGGTGAAAGGCCACAGAGGTCAAGAAGGAGACTTGAATCCACCTGGCCTTACAAGACAGGAGAACTTGGTACAATTTGAAGAGAGGCAGATTTGAGTTTGCTCTAGGAAAAAACTTTTACTTCATAACAATTAGAGCTGTCCAAAAGGCTAATGAACTGCTTAGGAAGCAGTGATTTCTCCTCCATAGAAACGCAAGTGACTGCCGTACCACTTTTTAGGGATGCTGTACATAAAGATCAGTCATAGATTGATTGTATAAACTTGATGATCTTTGAAGTTCCTTTTAATTCTGAGCTTATGTAACTTACTTTGTTGTTGTTCATTCATGTCCAACTCTTCATAACAACATTTGGGGTTTTCCTGGCAGAGATTTTAAGTGGTTTGCCATTTCCTTCTCCAGTTCATTTTACAGATGAGGAAACTGAGGCAAATAGGGTTAAGTAACTTGCCCAGGGTCACACTGCTAGTTAGGTGTCTGATGCCAGATTTGAACACAGGAAGATAAGTCTTCCTGACTCCAGGTCCAGTACTCTATCCACTGAAACACATAGCTGCCCCATGTAATTTAATTAAGAGAAATGTTTTTCTCTGAATGGATCAAATAAGACCCTATTTTCTTTTGGTAATAATTAGCATAACAAACCAAATAAGTTCATTCAATTCCATAGCAAGGCAGAAAAATGGTCCGTCAATTAAATTGGTTCCATAGGATACACACTTTTAGTATATAATCACACAACATGAAAACGCTTCCTGCAAATTGTGTAGAATATCCATCAAGAAGAATTTTTCAGTCTCAAAAATATTTTAGCACACGATTGTATCCTTTGGCACACAGCTATTACAAATTAATACTTGCTTCAGGTAATTTCCCATTTTAAAATTCATCTTTCCTTGAAGATATTTGCCACCAATGTTTAAAAAATCCACCTACCCACAGCGAGTAAGAGCACAGGCTCCAGTGTTGAGAAGACCTGGAGATCGAATCCCGGGCTCAGACACTTAGCACCCACCCAGAAACACTTGGCTGTGTAACCTTGAGCAAGTTACTTAACCCCGATTGCTTTAAAAAAAAAAAATCCACCTACCAAGGAATTATCTAAATTATCATCTGAGAATTTGCTATTTAAAATGTAAGGTGGGGAGGCTGAAGGGAAAGGAAAACATGAGATTTTTAATCGCTCTATTTAAATGTACAAGCCCAATAGTTTTAACATCTTCAAAAACCCAAACTGCCTTCATTTGAACCAGGTTATCATAAATTGAGTTTTTTTCGCTTTTTGGAGGGCAATTGGGGTTAAGTGACTTGCCCAAAGTCACACGACTAATAAGTGTGTCAAGTGTCCGAGGCTGGATTTGAACTCAGGTCCTCCTGACTCCAGGGCTGGTGCTCTATTCACTAGCCACCCCAAATGGAGTTATTTTAAATATTTTAAACACACACACACACACACGGTCAAAAGTTTTTAAAATATGTTGATCTGAGCACCCAAATAGGTCACAATGGGAGGAGAAAAAAAGGCTTAAACTTTAAATGGTTAACGGCTGCCAGGAATTAAAAAGCGAAACAGAAGCAGAACTCTTGAATAATTCGCTTTGCTAGTGTAAATAACATTGGAACTTTTAAAAAAACACTTTAAGGAACTACACTGAAAACAGAAACTACCTACCATCTAGTCACTATAGTTTAAAGGTGCTTTTTGCCCCATGAGAAAATACCGCAGCCTTTCCATAAAGGCCTAGGCAACGGTAAGCCAACCATTGAAGACAGCACTGAGGTGACGATGCCAAGGAAAATGTGTTAAAGTTCATGAGTTAATCTGTGCTTAACTACAAGGATATAACCAAACTATTTTTATACCACAACACTAACAGGAAATTTACTACTCTTCAAAATCTAAATTATAGGTATAAAGTAGTAAGTCTGGTATGCTTTCAAGTAAGGGAAGAGTAGCCAAACCCTGTGTATATAAGTCTGAGAAAAACTCCACTGTGGTCCTTCCCTACAACACAACATTAACAGTCAATAGCACATTAATAAATCAGTGCTATCCGGCGGTCCCAGACACTTAACACACACACAAAAACAAACTGGCCCTGTGACCTTGGGCAAGTCACTTAACCCCAAACTCCCCCCCCCAAATCAAAAATATAAATCAATCAATCAGTGGTCCTAGTAGCAGGATCACTTAACACATTTACATACTCTTCCATTTTTTCCAAATACTTTAAGGCCTAATTTTTATAACTATGCTCATTCTCTTTTTCAACAATAGTCAATAAACATTTATTAAGCCTCTACTATGTGCCAGCTGTGCCAATTGTGCTAAGTGCTAGGGAAACAAAAAAAAGAGGCAAAAGACAATCCCTGCCTTCAAGGAGCTCACGAATAGAGAAGACAATAAGCAAACAAACAGGTACACACAAGTTATATATAGGATGAATTAAAAAAAGAAAGGGACTAGAATTAAGAAGAGTTGGGGAAAGCTTCCTATAGACGATGGGATTTTAGTTGGTACTTAAAGGAAGCCAGGGAAGTCAGTGGGTAGATATGAGGGAGAGCCAGAGGAAATGCCTGGAGCCCAGAGATGGAGAAATGGAGTATCTTGGTTGTAGAATAACTAGGTCAACGTCATGGGGGAGGGGGTTAAATTCCAAAGGGTTCTGAATGGAGATTGCAGGGAGGAGAGACTTGAGGCAGGCAGATCCACCAGCTGATGAAGGCCTATACGTGAGGAGTGGCAGTGTGAGTGGAGAGAAGAGGGCAGAACTGAGATATGCTGCAAAAATGAAACTGACATTGGCAGATTGGCTATAGGGGACGAGAGGCAGTGATGAGCTGAGGATGACTCCTAGGTTGTGAGCCTCAGTATCTGGGAGGAAGATGGCTCCCTTGACAATAACACAGAAGTAAAGAAGGGGGGAGGGGCTTAGGGGGCAGATAATGAGTTATTCTGGATATGCTGAGTTTAAGATGGTTACTGGACATCCAGTTCAAAATGTCTGAAATGCAGTTGGCAGATGCAAGATAAGAGGTCTGTAGAAAGTTTAAGGAAGGATAGATGAGAGTTTAAGGATGAGAATCGTCAACATAAGATAAAATGATTAAATCCATGGGAGCTAATGAGATCACCAAGTAAAGTAGCACAGACAAGAAAAAAAGGCCCAGGTTAGAACCCTATGAGACACAGACGGTTCTGCTGATTGAACACTTCACTTCCCATTGTGAAAATATTTTAACATCTTAATCTTTGGAATTGGTTAAATGACAAGACCCAAAGAAAATCAGTCATTACTGGCTGTGAGGTCAACTTGGAAGAATATTCAGGGTCATTTTGGCATATTTATCACTGACTTACAGGAAGGCACACAGATTGCACGCTTGTCAAATTTGCAGATGATACAAAGCTGGGAGGGACACAACACACTGGATGGCAGTGAGGATCAAAAGGCTAGTCAACAAATCAGAAACATGGGTCAAAGCTACAACAGTGACATTAAATAGTAAAAACACAACAAACACAGAATCCTAGAACTGGATTTTTAAAACCTAAGTACAAAATGGGAGAGTCAGAGTTAGGCAACAATTCATGTTAAGCAGATCTGCAGATTTGGGTAGACTGAAAAGCTCAATTTATAAACATTGCAACATGGTTATAAAAAAAGCTACTATATTGTGGGCTTTGTTAAGAGGTAGCATAGCATCTAAAACATAGGAGGTAATGGTCTCCAATGTACTACACTTTAGTCCAACCACACCTACAGTACAGTACAGTACATCTCTGAGAACATTTCAGAGAAAGGCTACTTGATAAGAGAAGAGGACCGTTAGGATGATGAAGAACAAGTCTTGGAAGAGTAAGAATTAGGGATCTTGAGATTGGAGAAAAGGAAAGGGGAGATTAAAACAGTTGTCTTTTGAAAGGCTATTTTTTGGGAAAAAAATGATTAGATTGATTCTCCCAAGAGAACCAGGAGAAAAGGGTGGAAAACTGTAAAGAGGCAAATATCAACTTCAGCTTGATGCTCACAAGAAAGCCATGTGTTCAGTCATTTCAGTCCTTTCCGACTCTTCATGACCACATCCATTTGGGGGGGGGGGGGTTCTTGGCAAAGATAATGGAGTAGTTTGCTATTTCTTTCTCCAGATCATTTCACAGATAAGAAACTGAGGCAAACAGTGATTTGCCCAGGGTCACACAGCTAGTAAATGTCTGAAGCCAGATTTAAAACTCAGGAAGAGAAGGTCATTCCTTCCACTGAATTGTAATAGGGATTCCTTCCTCAGGTATGGGTTGGGGCAGATGGCCGCTGAGTTCTATTCTAAGATTCTATGAATACAGATATAGAACAGGATATATAGGAAAGAGAAAGCAACTTGACAACCAGAATTCAAGTGGTTGTCTTTACAGATCTTTTTCCTTAACTCTCATTTCAAATGGAAGTATAGATTTCTTCATTTTCTCTAATCATATCAGAATCTTAAAATTCATTATTACTCTTTTAAAAGAAACTAAAGTAAAAGTCTCATATAACTTTGTAATAATTACTGGTAATATTTCAACAGTTAATCAAATGTCATCTTTAACCAAAAGATAAAAGGACAAATTAAGGAGAAATTACAAACATTCATTCTTTCATACCTTCTATTTACTTCTACTACAGAGGAGAGTACTTAAAAAACCAGGGTCCACGGATTATCTATTTCAAGAAAACTTGGATAGTAAACCAATTACATCTTTATCTCATTTTCATTTAACTTTTGCTTTCTTTTGTAATCCTATATATTTTATGCATTAAAAACATTCTGAGAAGAGGTTCATAGGCTTCACATGGCACAAAAGAGCGAGAACTTCTACAATATAGCTAATTTGAAACAATTTTGATAACACAAAATGAAACAAATAATTAATAGAAAGTGGAAAAGATACAAATACTCTATAATTAAACCATAAATAATCCACTTTGAAATACATATTAATAAAGCATAAACAATTTTCAAGCAACATTCCTACTACAAGTGATGTCTCGAGTTTTAAATGTGTTCTCTATAATTGTTAAATTACCACAAAACCCAAAGAGTTTTTAAAAAGAACACAGATTCTAATGACTTATACTTTATAAAGCACCTGACAACAGTACTTGATGTTAACAGCATTAGAGTGAGATTCAGGAGAACTAAGTTTTAAGCCTCTTTCCACTGAACCAGATGGAAGTTACTTTTCTCTCTAGGCCTGTTTCCCCATCTATAAAACAGGAGGTTGAACTAGGTGATTTCTAACATCTCTTCTATTCCTGAAATTCTGTCCTATCTTAAGCACCTCATTAATTTTCACAGGAAGATGAAAATATTATAAAGAGTTTACTGGTAGGCAGAGTAAGGCAACAGAAACTAGGTTAAATGACATCATCATGAAGTCACTTTCAGCACCACCATGAACACATCTCTCTCTCACAGGGTTCTTAACATCATTTTTGGGGCATGGACCCCATTGCAGTTCTCTCTGAATGTTTTAAATGCATAAAATAAGACACATGGGATCACAAAGAAGACTAATTATACTTAAATATGGTCACCAAAATATTTTTTTAAAAAACAAGTTCATGGAATCTTTGTGCCTTTTTATTTTTTTATAAAGCAATCGGGGTTAAGTAACTTGCTCAAGGTTACACGGCCAGTTATTTCTGGGTGTGGTGCTGAGTATCTGAGCCCAGATTTGATCCCCAGGTCATCCCGACACTGGGGCCGGTGCTCTTACTCGCTGAGCTACCTGGCTGCCCCCTTTGTGCTTCTAATATACTTGCTATGGTCTTCTATCAAGTGATCACTACATATATAGCAAGTTTCACTTTCTTGAGTCTTTAACATACCTTTTCCCATCCCTAAAACACAATTACCTTTCTAAAACTAATAGTTAAGAACAGTACTGTTTGATGACAAGTGATCCATATTAAGAGAGGCTCACTTTTCAAGTACCCTATAAGGGGCAGCTATATGGCGAAGTGAACAGAACCCTGAAGTCAGGAGGACCTGGGTTCAAATGCGCTCTCAGACACTTGACACTTAACTAGCCGTGTGACCTTGGGTAAGTCATTTAACCCCAACTGCCTTGCTTTCCCCCCTCAGGAAAAAAAAAAGCCATACTTAAGGAGGGAATAACATACATACTCCATTGGGTATGAAAATCAATCTTACCCTATGGAGAAAGTAGAGGAGGAGATAAGGGGGAAAGGGGTGATAGAAGAGAGGGCAAATGGGAAGGGGGGGTAATTAGAAGCAAACACTTTCAAGGGGGGACATGATCAAAGGAGATAATAGAATGAATGGGGGGGGGAGTCAGGATAGAATGGAGGGAAATATAGTTAGTCTTTCACAACATGACTGTTATGGAAGTGTTTTGCATGACTACATATGTATAATCTATATCAAACTGCTTACCTTCTCAATGAGGGTGGGGAGGGAGGAAGGTAGAGAATATGGAACTCAGTTTTAAAAACAAATGTTAAAAATTGTTTTTACATGCAACTCCACAGGCAATGGAGTATAGAAATCTATCTTGGGGCGGCTAGGTGGTACAGTAAATAGAGCACCAGCCCTGGAGTCAGGAGGACCTGAGTTCAAATGTGGTCTCATACACTTAACACTTACTAGCCATGTGACCTTGGGCAAGTCACTTAACCCCAATTGCCCTGCCTTCCCCACTCCAAAAAGCAAAAAGCAAACAAAAAAAAAACCCACATCTATTTTGCACTCGAGGTAGTGGAAGTGAGGGGGGGGGGGGGCGGGAAGGAGGGACCCATATGTCAGCACAAACAGGTGATAGAAAGAAGGACAGATAGGAGGAAGGAGTAATCAGAATGCATGTCTTGGGCTGGGGGGGGGGATGGGGATAAAATTTGGAACTCTATCTTGTGGAAGTGAATGTTGAAAACTAAAAATAAATTGATGAAAAAACAAAGGACACACAAAAAATTAATAAGTCATAGTTTTGGAGATTTAAACTTAAAACTATAGCCGCAATAATGGATACAATTGAGATTAAGCTTGATAGTTTAAAAAAACAACTTAATCCTTTTAAGCAAAACTGCACAGGTAAAACAGCTGGAAAATTTGTGGGATGCTACTTCCAAAAAATAAGAGACTAATGAAGATCCTACCACTCTTCACAAATAAGCTATGGTATACAGAACAATACTTTCACTTAAGCAGAAATGCCTCAGTCTAGAACTTGTTTCATTCCTGCCCCACGACCGCCATCTTATTCCAAAGTCACTACATACACTAAACATGGCAAATTCACCGAGCTTGCCCACTGAAGTTTTTTAGTGCTGGCCCTTTTTGTCTTATAGGAAAGTGTTTGTGTCAGACACATACCTGAAGTAATTCAGGAGATTCATTACAGGAAGAAAAGAGTTTACAGCGGTAAGTTTGCTAAGTAGATTTTTTACATTGTTTCTGGAGAATAAAGAGTTAAAACTCAAGAGCAACTTCTTTGGCTCGATCCTATTCTCAAACTAATTTGATGGTTGTTACAGAAACCTTCCTACACTGGCTAATCTGCCACCTCTGTGGAAGAAGACACAAACAAGAGGGGCTGCTAAAGGCCCAACATCCATTGTGATTTCGGTCCAACACAGTCATAAGAACAGACTAAATGTTTTCAAAATGGAGACGCTCAATGGAAAATAAGAAATAGAGGAAAAAAAGCAATAATATTGAAGGAAATTAAAAAGCAGATGCATGCCAGTACCATATCTCCTCATTCCCTGACTGCCCTAAAAGGTACCATACATATATACCACTCTCCTCCCCAGCACCTCAATCCTAGTCTGATGGCCTGAAAACCATATAAAGCCAATATCAGGAATCCTCCTATGTCTGCTAAAGGAGAAAACTGTCTTTGCCAGAAATACTTCACTACAGGACTGGGGAGGAGGGGACAGCACAGGATTTTGACACCAGAATGTTTTCCATCCCTCAACCAGCAAATGCAGGTGTCTGAAATAATATCAAGATCCTTTCAATAATTACAAAGACTGTAAAGTGGAAATGAACTGGACACACATGGGAAGATTTAAAGGGGAAAGCGACTATATAATTACCAAACTGTTTCCCTTTCTGTCTCACTAATCTCAGCCAAAGTGGAGCAGTAGATAAGAGTTCCAGGCCTGGAGTTAGGAAGACGCATTTTCCTGAGTTCAAATTTGGCCTCAGCCACTTACTAGCTGTTTGACCCTGAGCAAGTCACTTAACCCTATTTGCCTTAGTTCCTCATCTGTAAAATGAGCTGGAAAAGTAAATGGAAAACCACTCCAGCATCTTTGCCAAAACCCCAAATGGAGTCACAAAGAATCAGACGACTGGAAATGACTGAACAACCTCTCAACGGCAAAAAGAATCTAAACCAGCTATATCATTCTGTTCCATGCCTATGTCAAAGGGCATTTGGTTCACAGTACAAACAGGTGGAACCTGTAGAAATATTCTGACAGGTGGTGCAACATTTGTGAAGGTTCCGGATACTAAAATCAGTAGTAACAGTAACCTCATTTGAAAAAAGGTTAACTACAATTTTATTATAATCTTTTGAGCTCCAGCTAGTACCTACCACCTGTAGAGATTCTTGGTTCAAATATAAACAGGTTGTTACCCTACCATTCAATAGTCACCAGGTAGCTTTCACACAGAATAAATCTGAGAAGTTATTTAAATAAACTGAATGACAAGCAAATTCCTTAGTAGTCTTTCAGAGGGGTTCTTTATTAATTTATACCAAAATAAAGTAGAACCTTCATTTTATAGGGCTGTTCATTAAATACCTCAGTTTAGGTCTGTATTATTAGGTGACATTAATAATATATAAACCATCTGATCTAAAGACAGCAATAATACATTCTTTTCCAAAGAAATTAATAAGGTTTTACACTTTCCCACCTTCATAGTATTCTCTCCATAAGGGGAACAAAAAGTCCTAGTCACTCCATTCACATTTCTACCTGTCCTTTAAATCCAAATCTTCCTTCAAAGAACAGTTCAAAAGCTATTTCCTCAAATAAGTCTTTGGCCTCTCATCCTGGCAGTTTCATTGCAATTTATTCCTATCTCCCCTAAAGCACTCATATTTTATCTCCTACTAGTTTCGTCTATCTCTTCTACTAGCTAGATCAGACTAAGAAGAAACAAATATTGATTGCATTCTTCTCACCCACAGATTTCAATGGTTTGAATTTTAAGATGTCTTAACCCATTTAACCTGAGCTCAAGTACCTACTCTAAGAAGCCTCTTCCACAAAAAAATTTACGTAACTTTACCTTGTATGTATCATTTTCCCTAACAGAATGTAAGTTCCCCCCAACACCCCATCATAGCAGGGGCTCATTTATTTTTATCTTTGCTTTCCCAATACCTGGCACATAGTGGGCCAATAGATGTTTGGTGATTGACTTGGCTGATTGCCCAATTCCTTGGTATCTAATGAAGTATGTATATTTCTTATATTCAACATGCTGAATCCCTCAAACTTCATTTTTCTATCACCGTCATCAAGACAAAATTCTGTGTGGCTTTATTTAACAGGGGATGGGGGTTTGGGGGTAGAGGACAGAATATACATGGTCTTATTCATGTTTCTGAATGTAATCTTAAGGAGAATATTTCTATTTCCATTCTTAGAACAGGAGAACATGAACTTAATGTCATCAATTTCTAAAAGCAGAAATTTTAACTTCAAAAATGCAAGTTTTATGCTTTAAAAAGAAAAGACTACGGGTCAAGGCATTCATTATTGTATGTGGTACCTAAAATAAATTTTGAACATAAAATGTTAAAAAAAAAAAAGTTGTTAAATGAATGTGCTTCAACACACGTAAACTCAAGAGCAAAGAAAAGTACTGATTCCCTACACTTCTTGACTTCACAAAAATTTTAGAACTGATTTTTGTCCTTCCAAAGTCCTATTTCAAAAATTCAAAGAACAAAAAGGGTAGAAATTGGGGGCGGCTAGGTGCCGTAGTGAGCAGAGCACCGACCCTGGAGTCCTGAGGACCTGAATTCAAATCCAGCCTCAGACACTTAACACAAACCTAGCCGGTGACCTTGAGCAAGTCACTTAACCCCAAATGCCCTACCTTCCCCCCTCCAAAAAGAAAAGAAAAGACAAAGAAAAGAAAAAAGGCAGAAATGAGAATAGGCCTATTAATTACTTGAACTCAGCTCTAAAGCTGGTACATACATAGATGTGATCTTGATCATTCTTTCTAAAGAATAAAAGTGTCAGGGAACATGACAGACAAAAGGAGTTGGTATAAAAATGTAACACTTCAATGATCTTCAGAATTTTAATGTACCTTATACAAGACTGGGGTAACAAGACAAAAAAAGTTTTTTTCATAAACAATATGATTATTTTAAATCTGTATAAAGGTTAAAAATGAACCATTTACATAAGCAAACATTCTATGCATGATGCATATGCCTTAAAAAAAAATTTAAACAATAATATACCTGGGTAAAGAATACTTTAAAAAAAAATTTTTTTTTTTTTGCTTTTGGAGGTGATCAGAGTTAAGTGACTTGCCCAGGATCACACATGCTTGGGGTGGGGGGAGGGAACCTCTGGTTATGAAAAAACTTTAATGTTCCTGAAAGCATAACGGTTCTGTTAAAATTTTTTCTAAGTTAAACAAATTTTGGAAGTCAAAGTAAAAACATTTTCCCAAATGTTGAATTAAAAAAACAACAATCACTACATCATCTACTACAGGTATAAAAATAGTTGATAGGTTGAGATATAAAAATTGTATCAGTGACAAGTTAGAAGCTATGTGGCAAAGAGCCTTGGAATTAGAGGTCTGAGTTGAAATTCTGGCACAGGTGGGAATTTTTTTTTTTTTACAGCAAATATCTACGATAAAGGGCTTCATTTCTCAAATATATAGAAAACTGAGTCAAATTTATAAGAATACAAATTATTCCCTAATTGGTAAATGGCCAAAGGATATGAAGAGGTAGTTTTAAGATGAAGAAATCAAAGCTATCTAAAGTCACAATAAAAAAAATATTCTAAGTCAATACTGATTAGAGAAATGCACATTAAAACAACTCAGAGGTATCAGACTGGCTATCAGATTAGCTAACATGACAGAAACGAGAAAAAACAAATGTTGGAGAGAATGTGGGAAAATAGGGACACTGATGAAATGTTGGTAGTTATAAACTGGTCCGACCATTCTGGAGAGCAATTTGGAACTATGCCCAAAGAGCTATAAAATTGTGCATATCCTTGATCCAGCAATACTAGGTCTGTATCCCAAAGAGACTTTAAAAAAAAAAAAAAGGAAAAGGAGCTATATGTACAAAAATGTTTATGGCAACTCTTTCTGTGGTGGCAAAGAACTGGAAATTGAGGGAATGCCCATCAATTGGGGAATGGCTGAATAAGTTGTGGCATGATTGTAATGGAAGACTATTGTGCTATAAGAAATGATGAGGCAGCTACATGGTGCAGTGAATACAGCACCAGCCATGGAGTGAGGAGGACCCAAGTTCAAATCCAGCCTTAGACACTTACACACACACACACACACACACACACCCCTAGCCATGTGACCTTGGGCAAGTCACTTAACCCCAACTGCCCTCCAAAAAATAAGCAAAAATAAATTTTAAAAAAGAAATTATGAACAGGAGGATTTCAGAAAAACCTGATAAGGTATACATGAACTGATGCAAAGTGAAGCAGAACCAGAACACTGTAGATACTAACAGCAATATTATACAATGATCAACCATGATTCAAGACAATTCTGAAGGACATATGAAAAATGGACCCATCTCCAAAGAATTGATGGAATCTGAACGTAGATCAAAGTATACTATTTTTCACTTTATTTTTCTCTTGTGTTTTCTTTCACAACATGACTAATATGGAAATATATTTTGTGTAACTGTACATGACTAATCTATATCAAAATAGTTACTGTCTCAGGGAGGGGTAACAGAAAATTTGGAGCTCAAAATATTTTAAAATTAACATTTAAAATTGTTTTCACACGTGACTGGGGAAAAATAAAATGTTAAATTTTGGCCTCCCCCACCTCTCCAATTATGGCACAGACAATGAATATCTTTGTGTTCTTGAACCAAATAAATCTGTTTCCTCAATTGTTAATAATACTTGAAGTAACTACCTACAGAGTTGAGAAAAATGCTTCGCAAATCTCAGGCACACTAGTAAGAGATAAAATTCAATGTTCTAACTATTAGGGGATTTATTCTTTCCTTCCTGCACAAGTAGCTATTTTTGATGACTGTTCATCCATCACTACTTTGATAGGTCTCTGGTATAAAATACTGAGGTTATTAAAAATTACTACTGTCATTTGACTATTTTTTAATATACAATAAGTATTTTGAAACCAACTCTTGCATCATGTTCTCTTTAATGCAACTCACCGTATGTTGACAATTACTCCAAATTTTTACACCATACATTTTTCCTTCTAAAAGTGTAAATAATTTTTTAAACAAAAACTTTTTCTTCAGAAAGATTTTTGCAAAAGAGATCTAACATTATCAAAACTAATAATCAAACACACCATTTATTCGCACCTTCTTTCCAGGTACAATGCTAGGTACCAAGGATACTAACATAAAACACCAAAAACAGTCCCTTCTCCTCAGTTTACAAATATAGACAAAGTAAGTACAACAAAATGGAGGAAGGGTGTTAAGGAAAAGCTTAAAGAAGAGTTTAAAGTAAAGCAGTGATTCAAAATCGGAGATGAGATGGAAGTGGCATTGCAGGAATGGCAGAACAGCCAGAACAAAGTCTCTGAGGCTGGAGATGGAACCAAAATTTAAGGAAACCAAGTAGGCCAGTATGTTTGGTTTGACTGCACAGTGTAAAGTTAAGTCTTATATAGGCAGGCTGGAGTTGGATTATAAAGGCCTTTAAATGCCATTCACAAGATTTCATTTTATTCTGGAAGCAAAAGGCAGCCATTTGAACTTTCATAATCATAAGTGATATGGTCAGATCTAGGCTGAAGGAATATCATTTTAGCAGTTGTGCCAAAGATGGATAGGAGGGGAGAAAGACTGGGGTCACTAATTAAGGTGAGATGACGATGGCCTCAACTAGGGAAGAAGGGATGGACTGACATACATGGAAGCAAAATCAACATGATTCAGTAACTCACTGGATATGGGAAGTGAGGAGTCAAGTAGGATCCAAAGTTGATAGGTGGGTGGAGATGTCCAGCAGGCATTTGGAGATAGCAAGACTGGAGCTTCAGTGAGAGATTTAGGAAAACCTACTTTTTTTTACCAGATACAAGTGCTCAAGGGGGAGTACAGTTTTATATTGATGGGCCTGTCTCTTCAGACCTATCAAAACTACTGTGTTCAAAATAATTCAAATGTGAATTTAAAAATTAATTTATGGAAGTTCACAGAGATTTTAGGAAAAACACAAAATAACACCATAGTAAGACTGGTAAAGTGGCCAGCAAAATGAGAAAAGATAATATTCACCTTACATAGAATAGCCTTTTATGACCTGACTGCAAAAAAACTGTTTAAAAGGAATTATCAAAATTTTCATTAACCCAAAGCTTTCAAATTACTCATCAAGTCATCATTAGCTCCTCACTACCGAAAGAGATCCAATACAGGAAAAGTATTTTATTCAACAACTTCAAAATTAAATGGGAATTTTCTTGATGGCCAAGAACCTTACCTTTATCCAACTCCTTCCCCAGCTCCTAGCATAGTTCTGTGGAACACTTGTGTTTAACAGAAGCCAATAGGTGCTATACATTTGTTCACATGACTTAAATACAAAGTTATTAAAATATAACAGATTAAAATTCCTTTGCTTTTGGAAAGGACTATAGATTTATATAAAATGTTCTTATAACGAGAATTAAGCAGGAAATATACATAGAACAAGCCAATGTATTAGGTGTTGGAAATATCTTGATAAAACTACTTATGCTCCCCAAAAGCATATAATTTAAAATGAGGGGAAGCAGCAAATACAGGAATGTACTATATTGTCAAAATTAACATATATACACACTCAAGTATATATTTACACTTTCACACACAAACACGAATAACAAAAGAATTTAACAAATAGAAAAATAGAGATCCAAGTCAGAGCACCATAAGAAAAGGAGGGAGATGGATTACTTACATTTGAAGTGGATTGGGGGGAAAAGGGTATGCATTCCAGGCACAAGCTAGAACTTGGAGAATAAATAAGGGGACAGAGCTCAGAATAATTTTTATTCTGACACTCAAAATGACTTTTTATCTACTGGCCAAAGTATTTAAAGGAACCTACAAATTGACAGCCTCTAAGTTTAAAGAGTTGGAACTAACTGAGCAGTATTTCTCACAACTTATTTTTGAATGAAAAGCTTATGTTGGGGTTTTTGTCCTTCACAAAGCTGAATGGACAGATCAGCTCAGCAAGTACAGAATCTATACTGCAAAGCCTACTTTCATTTAGAAGTTATCCCAGTGCTACTGAATTAGGGGTAGAAAACCAGTGCACCCTTGCAAGACAAAGTGGAATTCCAAGACAAATTCTATTCCATATTCCTATGGTCTATGGAAGGGGACTGCTCAGGCTGCAGGGAAAACTTTCACAACTGTCACCTTAGTTGACAGGTCACAGCAGTCTCTGAAACTGCCATTCTCAGGAGCACCAAGAGCCTTTCCACATCTTTAAGAAAACAGAATTGTGCGACAGATTTTCAACCAGTTTTTGTTTCAATGTAAGTTTCAGATTCGACATTAATCCAAAGCTTTCCATTTAGTCAGCTGACAAGCAAGCCTTTATTTCCTTCTACTTAACTTTAGAAGGTATCTTCCATTCTGTGCAAAGGTGTGAAAAAAGAAATCTAACCAAACCTCAGACAAAAGATTTTGCTCCTCAACGTAAACTTCATTAATAGCGCCATGCAACAGTATTGTAAAAAATATCCTAAAATATCAATCGCCATTCCCAACATGATTCCAATAAGAGTTACAAGTCATTCAGTTTACTTTCCTCACCTAACTAGTCGGAAATGTCGGTCCAAAGGGACCCCTATTTGCACAAGGGGGTGTGTGGGGAGGGGGGGCTGATGACACGATCCTGACTCACCAGAGCTCCTGACATCTGAAGGAGGCGGTCAAACCGCCCTTCTCCAAGCTAGGGCGCTCTTTTAAAGATAAAGAGCGAGAACGAGCTGAGAAGCGACAGAATTCTACCGATGCCATTCACCTAAAGACATCTAACACGCTTCTGTCCATGTTGTATTTCTTTCAATCGCAAGACATTATCGCCCAAATTTTATTTCACCGCCACCATTCTAATTACACTGAAGTTGAAATTCAAGACTAAGATTGCTCGAAAGTCCAGAAGAATTCGGGGTTAAAATCTGTGCGCAGAACGTATTTGAATTCCGTTTGAGCAAGTTATACATTGTAACAAGACTTGTTCGGAAGTCCAATGGCCCGCATCTCACAGTCCAGGTGACCCTAACTCCAGAATTTTATTTCACCTTCAAACTTCACCAGGAGCGTCTCGGAATCCTCCCCCTCCACGCAACAAGATCAGTGCCCCTGAATCCTCTTTCCGCCCACACAACCCCCCCCCCCCCCCCCCCCCCCCCCTGCCCCCCCCGCCCCCACCCCCCCCCCCCCCCCCCCCCCCTCTCCCGCGGGCCGGGACCCGGCCTCTCCGAGCTTCCCAAGACCCAGCCGAGCGGCGCCATTTTAGGCAGAGGCGGCGGCGGGCGATCCCAGCACCGGAGCCAGGGGGCGCCGAGCCGCCCCGGGAAGGGGGCACCAAGGCCCCGGCTTAAAGGAAGGGCTTTCCCCAGGCCGGGACACCCTCCGCTAGGGCCGGCGGCCCAGGCATCGGGCCGATCCGACGGATTCCGCGAAGCGGCCTCCGCCGCAGGCCCGGCCGCGGGAATGCGCGACGGGTCCTCGGGGAAGCCTCCCGGTCCTCCCTCCCTCCTTCCGCACCCGCCCCGCCATGGGCGCATCCCCGCGGGCTAGGCCGGGGGCGCCGCCCCGGACCGGGAAGGAGGAGGCGGCGGACCCTCCCCCCAGCCTTCGATCCCCGCGCGGATGGGGGGGGGGCTCACCCTCCCGGGAGAGGGGGCGGGCACCGCTGACTCAGGCCCTGGGCCCGCGGCCTCACCTTCTCGCACAGGCTCTTGACCTGGGACTCCGACAGCTGCTTGCACTCGTTGAGCTGCTCGATCCACTGATCCAGCTCCTTGGTGAAGACCTTCTCATCCATGATGCCGCCGCCGCCGCCGCCTCCGGGCCCCTCCGGCACCTCTGCCCACCGCTCCGGCCGCAGGCGCGCACGCACACAACCGCCCCCGCCTCTCGCGGGGCCCGTGGGTGGCGGCCGGGCTTACTCCTCGGGGCCGGCTCTCTGCCCGCTGACTCTCTCCGGTGCCCGGGCGCCGGCGTCTGCGACTCCTCCTTTCCCTCTAGCTCCAGAGCTCAGCTTCTCTGTAATGGCGGCCGCCCGGCGTACTGACGTCAACGCCCCGACGTGGGGAGGGGGGGGAGAAAGGAGCGGGCCGGAAGCCGAAGAAGGGGCGGCGCAGCCGCAGTCTGAGCGCAGAGTCCGGGGCGAGGGATGTAGGGCGTGGGCGCGCCGAGACACCTTCGCTTCAGGGCGGGGTCTCCTAGGGGAGGGAGGCCCGGGACTGCGCAGGCGCCGTGGTCCCCGGGGCCGGAGGGAAGGTGTACCCGAGCGTGCCTAGCTGGCGCCTTCCGAGGAGGGGGCCCGGCAGCCGGGCATGGCCGCGCGCGCTCTGCCCGCCTCGGGACCCGCGGTGCTTGGCTTTGGTCGGGGACGGGCACGCCGGGTACGGATTGGAGCCCATCCTCCCCGGGCCCCGCAGGGGCCTCCCCTGTGGCACTTCGGGCCCCAGGAGCTGCGGGAGGCCGCTTGCGTTGGGAGCCTCCCCACAGAGAAGACGAGACCTGTAATTAGGTCACTCGTGGGCGGGATCGGGAACGTGGGGCCGGCTTCCCCGCGAAGGCTGCCCGTGCCCTGCTGCGGCTGTGCCGGGGGCGATGCCACCGTCGCCCTCCCAGCCCAGGGAAAGGGAAGGGCGGTCTTTGTCCCCGGCGGATCCGAACCCCCCTCCCCGGGGCTGGGCCTCAAGGTGCACAGAGAAGACCCACCCGGCCCGGCCGGAAGAGACCAGTCGTCCCCAGCTTCCTCGTTTGACCGAGGAGGAAGCGGGCCCGAGCCGCTTAGGGCGCTGAGTAACGTGCCTGAGTCATTCCTCCCGCCCTCTGGCCCATTCATCTCTACGGGCCGGTGCCCGTGTCTGCGTGAGCTGCATCAGCACGCACAGAAAGCCTCAGGGTCTTGGTGAAAAGGAATAAACCGGGCCTCCCACTCCCACTCCGCGTGGACACATCAGAGCGAGCCTCCTGCAAACAGAATTCTAGTTAGGGCAGTAAGCGCGGTAAGAACCGTGTCCTGCGCCCATCCTTGGGCAATGAGCTTCCCCTTCCTGGCCGCCAGTCTCCTCGTTTATAAGATTAAGGTGCTGGAGTGGGTCCACTTAACTCAGCAAGCTCTTATCAGGTGCATACTGTGTGTGTACAAGTCACTGTGTTAGGAACTAGGAATACATTTTTAAAAAAAAACCATTTCCAAGTGGTAGATGTGGAGCAGGAAGGAATGCCAGAGGTCATCTAGGCCAATTCTCTCGTTTTACTGAAGAAATTGAGACCTAGAGAAGAGGCTTTCCCAAGGTCACAAGGTTGCTAAGTGTCAGCTCCTACCCAGCACTCCATCTCCCATCTTAGAGCATTTGTTTCCATGCCTGGAGTGCTCTGACTTCCTTCAAAATAGCCCAAGTACCACCTTCTGCAGAAGATTTTTCCCACACCTCCACACTTCCTCCTTTCTCCCCAAGCTGCTACTGCCTTCTTCTCTAAGGTTGCCATGTACCTACTCTCCATATATCTTATAGGCATATACCAACATATGTTCACACAGAACCCACCATAACATGAGCTCCTCAAAGGTAAGGACCATTTTGCTTTTGCCTTTGTATACCCTGTGTTCAACAGTATCTGTGCATAATAGGCTTATTAATGGATTGTTCATCTACAGTGGCTTTATTTTATATATGAGGAAACTGAGACAAAGAGAGGTTAGGCAATTCTCCCAGGCTCCTGTAGGTGATGAATACCAGAGGCCAGGTCTACACCTAGGTCTTCTGATTTGCAATTTAGTACACTATACTTTTTTGACACTGGTTTGCTTTAATCCCTTTATTTATATAGAGTCTATAGTTTACAAAGGACTTTCATAGACTTTATCTCATTTAATTTTCCTAATAATCCTGTCAAGGAAGCAGGGCAATGTTTATTAACCCCATTTTACAAATGAGGAAATTGAGTCCCAAACAGGGACTTCAGGATTTGCACCATGACACAAAGCTAGCTAAGTGACGAAACTAAGATTAAAAATCTGGTCTCCTCCTATAAGCTATAGTACCCTTTCTCCTGCAGGGGAGCGTCAGATCTAGGCAGCAAAACAAGGTTGTAAAGGGGTCTCACTGCATAAAGTGAGCACCAAGGTCCTAGACCAGGTCAGGAGAAAAATAGTCTCTGCCAGGAAACCAGAACCCACAGAAACAGCAGCTACTCTTTTGCTCTGATAGAGGCCTTCTTCACCTGTTGGCTGTTTGCCCAGCAGGCCTTGTCCCACCCTAGCCTAAATGGAGAATTGTCTTTCACAACCTGCCTAACAAGGCTAACCAGCTCAGGCTCCCTAGGCCTGAAACAAGAGTTGTGGCTTCCCTGTGTTGTGGTATGCTTATACCTGAAATAAGATTCCCTCATCTATCCCAAAAGGCCAACAGTCTATTTGCCAACCACAGAAACGTCCTATTTTGCACCAATTCTAATCCAACTTGAAGGTAGGAAGTTCTGGAATGAGAGTCAAGATACCCATATTGTAGTCCTAATCATGTCATTAATTCACTGCCAGACCTCAAATAATTCACTTCGTCTCTCTGAGGTGTCCGTAATTTAGTCACCTGGAAAATGAGGGAATTGGAGTAAATAATCACCAAGGTTCCTTCCAGTCTGACAATTTTATGATTCTAAGTCAAAATACCTTGCAAATTGTAATGCATCATCCTTCCCAATTTTGCTGTTACGATTGTTGTGGTTCATGTAGTGTACGTGGACAAGAATTGCCCATGGATCAGAAGGCGTAAAGGTATTGTGATTTATCCTGGCAGAGGGAGTAACCACGCCAATGAGGTTATGGGTTCATTGAAGTACTGAGGATTATTATAGAGGAGAAAGTGGTCTATCTGGTGTATTGCTCAAGATAAAGAGCCAGAAGGATCATGGGAAAAATACCAGCTTGGTCGGAGGGTGCCCAATTTCTAAGTATAAACAATAAAGGCAATTCGTGCCTTATTCTGTGATATTAATAATAACAATGATGATATTCTTGGCATTTATAAAGGGTGTTAAGGCTTACAAAGCACCTTTTTTAAAATATTCATTTTCTCAGTTGAGACTCATAACTGCGAGATGGAAAAGCAGTAAGTGAAGTAATACTTCAGGTGTTACTATCCCCATTTTACAAGGGGAATTGAGGCTTAAAGAGTTTAAGTGTCTTGCCCAAGGTCTTACAGTTAGGAAGTATCTAAAATAGGATTTGAACCCAGGAGTTTCTAACTCTATGTCTAGCACTACTAAATGCTGTTTCCCAATGTAGAATGTGAGTATATTGGGGCTCTTCTCATCCCTCACCCCGAAAAGCATATGCAGATATTCTCTCCTTGTTTCTGGTGGGTCTTTTTAGAATTCAGGTCTGGCTTCGAGTCAGCATTAAAAAAAAAAAACCTGAAGTGGAACTAAAGCAGAAAAGCTGATGACACAGGGTGTCCCGCCTACTTGAAGAAGTGCTGGCCTCCATCTGGTGGTCCTCTTAGATGCAAGCCTTCAGGTTCTGTGAAGTGACTTCAGCAAGGGACAGAAATCCGAGAAACCTTTCTCTGCCAAATAGAGTGTAAACCCAACTCGACTTGTGCTGAGGACCCTGACTGCCTTTGTTTCTCTCGTCTTTCCTTCTAGCCTTTCCTATTAGCCTCGTGAGTACTGAAAAGCCTAGAAGAGATTGCAGCAAGAGCAGTTATCTTCTCCTTCCCTGAAACCTAAGAAGCAGCAATGGGCTAGCTAGATTCAGAAAAAGGCCACCAGAAAAATCAAGCTTGGCCTAACAATGTTAACAGAGGTGAAATGTAATACGGTTAATTATCAGTCTTGCAAAAGCTATTCATGTCCTAAATTAGGCTTTAATATTAGCCTCCCAACTGACTAAACTAGCTAAAGTAAGTTAAGCTGATGAGTATTGTTTAAATTCTGTTCATGCAAGCTGCATTTATATGCTTACATTGCTTTCTGTGTGGGAATAAATGAATGGTTTCGTTCCAGATTCATATTGTACATCGGATACCTCTTTCATTTCCACCTTTTGGGGGAAATCTTTGGCTAGAGCCAAAAATTGAATTATCCCAGGAATAACAAAGGGAGAGTGGATGTAGTTTGATGGGTCAGTGAAAATGAGAATGGGGAGCTTACTTGTAATAAGGGGTCAGGCTTATTTTAGCATGGAACTCAATAGAGGACCAAATGCCTAGATATAGGAATGGGACAGTGAGGGCAAGTACTGTAGTCCCAGTCAGTGTGACCTCTCAACTCAGATGCTTCTATGCCTTTGCATAAATGAAGCTATTTCAATCCAACAAGAATTGAATACCTACTATGTGCTCATCACAGAAATAAAGGATTTTTTTTCCTAAAATACTTTGAACTCTTTCTAATAATATAAATGAATGTAACCTAGTTTTATTCTGAGCAAGTTACCTCATTCCTGTGCCACTCTCCTGACAAATGGAGGCAAGAAATGTAATTATACTTGCTTAAACCACTCTACTAATGAAATTACATGTGATTAACTGCATAAGAAATGAATTCTAGGAAGTTCTTATTGGGCAGTACAAAAAAACATAAATATAAAAGGAACAAATACTATATATCTGAATTATATTGGAATTTCCAATCCATAAAAAAGAAATCCAGAGTGCTTTCTTACTCTATGAACAGTGAATAACAGGCATCTTCCACTTACTCTGGACTCATCTGAATTGACTGACCAAATTATAGAGCTGTAGATACTTAGAACAACAATTAAAAAGCAAACCAAAAAGAAGGATCTTTTTTTTCTCCAATTTCTTGGCAAAAGCCAGAGAGTGGGAATGAATAAGGCTAATGGGCTCCAGAAGAGAATCTCAACCCAGATGGCAAATTCAGTAGACCATGTATAAGTGTTATTTGTGATATATGTGTAGATATAATTAAAACTCATCTTGACAGGAGCAAATAACCTTGAGCTTATAGCCTACCAAACATTCTTAGACAAATTGTTATAATTGGCATTAAAGCTCAGATCTGGCTGAGCTTTCTAACAATCTTCTTGGTCTAATATTAGTTTACTTGCTGACTTCTAAACAGTCTCCTACATATGCTGACTAAAGAAGTCCCTGGGGACTGCTAAGTGCCCATTAAACTATTTGGTGCTGATTAAAACAGATTTTTTTATGTACTATTGTAGACTTTAGGATAGATCATGTGGTTTTTCTAAAATACTATCCAGAGAAAAGGACGATGGCTTAAAAATATATAATATATGGGACACTAATGCATTGTTGATGGAATTGTGAACTGATTCTTCAACCATTCTGGGGAGTAATTTGGAACTATGCCCAAAGGGTTGTAGAACTGTAAAAACCCTTTCACCCAGCAATATCTGTATCCCAAAGAGATCAAAGGAAAAGGACAAATATTTCCAAAGTATTTATAGCAACTCTCTCTATGGTAGGAAAGGATTGGAATTGAAGGGATGTCCATCTATTGGGGGATGGCTAAACAAGTTATGGTATTTGATTGTGATGGAGTACTATTGTGTTATAAGAAATGATGAGCAGGATACTTTCAGAAAAATCTAGGAAGACTTATATGAACTGATGCAAAGTGAAGTGAACAAGACCAGAAAAACATTATACATAATAACAGCAATATTATATAATGATCAAGTGTGAGTTACAGCTATTCTCAGCAATACAGTGATCCAAAACAATTCTGAAGGACTTATTATGAAAAATGCTATCCACCTCCAGACAAAGAACTGATGAAGTCTGAAAGCAGATTGAAGCATACTTTTTTTTTCGATTTTTATTTTTCTTGGGTCTTAAAAATCCTTTTTATTTTGCAAAATGGCTAATATGGAAATATGTTTTGCATGACTGAACCTGTAAAATCTATATCAAATTGTTTGCCTTCTCAAGAAGGTGGGCGGCCAGGTAGCACAACAAGTAAGAGCACCAAGCCCCAAAGTTGGGATGACCTGGGATTGAATCCGGCCTCAGACACTTAGCACCCCCCAGAAACACCTGGCCGTGTAACCTTGAGCAAGTTACTTAACCCCAATTGCTTAGGGGCGGCCAGGTGGCTCAGTGAGTAAGAGCACCGGTTCCAGTGTCGGGATGACCTGGGATTGAATCCAGGCTCTGATACTTAGCACCACACCCAGAAATAACTGGCCGTGTAACCTTGAGTAAGTTACTTAACCCCATTTAATTAAAAAGGGGGGGGGGGGAGAAGGGTATATGGGAGTGGAAGAATTTGGAACTCAAAATTTTTTTAAATGAATGTTAAAAATTGTTTTTATGTGTAATTGAAAAAAGTAAAATAAAAATACAAAAGGTCATTGTGATGGAACATGAAAATTTGTTCTCATTTTTTAGTTATCAGAAAACAAACACCCAGGAAACATGTACTTGAGAGGTAAAGTCTCTCAGAACTAAGGATATAATCTAAAAATTCCCACCAGGGGTATGCCCTATTACTCCTCCAACTCAGGATTCCACTTCTGATGAAGAGCCTAAGGAATCATTGGGTAAAGACTAGGGTATCTTAATGTCAACCTCAATTATTAGGAATAATAAAATTAACTTACATTTATAAAGTACTTCTTCACAATGACTTTGTGAAACTGGTAGTGAAAATATTAAGATCCAAATTTGACAAAGGATGAAAAAGACTCTGAGAAATTAAGTGAATTTTCTACAGTCATATAATTTCCTAATATGGAGTGGGCATTTTAAAAAGAATAACAAAATAAGGTAATTTCAGATTTGGAAGGTCAAGTCAGAGGCCAACTAGTTTAACCTATATCTGGGAAAGAAACATTTCTGTAACTTAAGAGAGGAATTCCACTCTATGCAGTTGGTTGGTTGATTGGTTATTTTTGTCACTTTTTCAAAATTTTATGATTATTATGAACTTAGAAAACATCAACAAATATGAATATTTCCACATATAGCTAGATGGCATAATGTATAGAGCAAAAGTTAGGAAGACCAGAGTTCAAATCAGGCCCCAGATAATTACTAGCTTTGTGACACTGGACAAGTTACTTAGCCTCTGTCTGCTGGAGTTTCTTCATCAGTAAAACAGAGATAATAATAGCAACTACCTCTCAAGATTGTTGAAATAATGATCAAAATATTGATCAAATGATCTAAGATTTGTAAAATACTATGCAAATCTTAAAGGGCCAAACAAATACTAGCTATTATTATTATACAAAGAACAGAAAAGAGTATTATATATGAAGCCATGAATCCTTGTTACCTACAACTTGGGGTATATCTATATCTAAATATATGTTATATATTTAGATACAGATATATATATAAAATTTAACACAGTAGTACAAATGCTGCCCTATTCTTCTTTGTCATTTTCTGAGCTTTCCTCAACTCACTACCCTCCATAAATTCATACATTGGTCATATCTAAAGATATATGCCTCATTCTATACCTATACTTACAATTGATCATTGATCAGAATTCTTAAGTCCATTGAAGTTGCTTCCTTTTACAATATTATAGTCATTATATAAATCGTTCTCCTGATTATACTAACTTTGCTATGAATAAACTCATACAAGTCTTACCAAATTTCTCTGAATACATCCCTTTCAACATTTCTTATGGCACAATAATATTTAATTATATTCATAAATCATAATTTGTTCAGTCATTCCCCAGTTGATAGGTACTCATCTCATTTCCTGTTCTTTGCTAAAACAGAAAGTGCTTCTTTTTAGAATAATATTTTAATTTTTCCAAATTACATGTGAAGACAATTTTAACATTGATTTTTTAAAATTTTGATATCAAAATTCTTTTCTTCATTTCTCCTCTTTCACCCTGCCTGAGATGGTAAGTAGTTTGATATAGTATTCATGTGCAATCATGCAGCACATATTTCCATATTAGTCAAGTTGTGGAAGAAGACAGAGACCAAAAAAACAAACCGCACAAAAAAGTGAAAAATCACATGCCTCAATCTTCATTCAGACTCTACCTTTCTCTGGATGTAGATAAGAATTTTTCATCATGAGTCCATTGGAATTGTCTTGGATCAATGTATTGTTGAGAATAGCTATGTCATTCATGGTTGATCACCATATGATATTGCTGTTACTGTGTACAATGTTCCCCTGGTTCTGCATCCATTCATGTAAGTCTTTCCAGATTTTTCTGAAATCAGCCTGCTCATAATTTCTTATAACACAACAGTATTCCCTTACAATCACATACCACAGCTTGTTTAGCTGCCACAAAAAGAGCTGTTATCAATGTTTTTGTGAAAATAGGTCCTTTTCCCTTTTTTGGGATGTTTTATGCTCCAGAATAGTTGGATCAGTTCACAACTCCACCAACAGTGTATTAGTGACCCAATTTTTCCACCTCCCCTCCAACATTTGTCATTTCCCTTTTCTGTTATGTTAGCCAATCTCATAGGTATAAGGTGATAATACCTCACAGTTGTTTTAAATTGCATTTCTATAATCAATACTGATTTAGATATTTTTTTCATATGACTATTGATAGCTTTGATTTCTTCTTCTGAAAATTACCTGTTCATATCCTTTGACCATTTATCAGTTGGGAATGGCTTGTATTTTTATAAATTTGAGTCAATTCTCTATACATTTTAGAAATGAGGCTTTTATCAAAGACTCATGATGTAAAAAAATTGTCAGCTTTCTACTTCCCTTCTAATTTTGATTGCATTGGGTTTTTTTTGTTGTTCAAAACCTTTTAAATTTCATATAATCAAAATTACCCATTTTCCATCTCATAATGCTCTCTATATCTTTTTGGTCATAATGTCTTCCCTTATCCATAGATTTGACAGGTAACTATTCCTTGCTCTCATAATTTGTTTATGATATCAATGTTTATATTTAAATCATACCCATTTTGACCTTATCTTGATAAACAGTGCAAGGTATTTGGTCCATATCTAGTTTCTGCCATATGTTTTCCAGTTTTCCCAGCAGTTTTTTCAAATAATGACTTCTTGTCCCCAAAGCTTGGGTCTTTGGTTTTATCAAACACTAGATTTCCATGTTCATTTACTGCTGTGTCTTGTGTACCTAATCTATTCCACAGGTTCACCACTCTATTTCTTAGCCAATACCAGATTGTTTTGGTAATTACCACTTTGTAAGACAGTTTGATATCTGGTATGGCTAGGTCATCTCTTTTTTACATTTTTTTTCATTGATTGCCTTGATATTCTTTACATTTTATTCTTTCAGATGAATTTTGTTAATCTTTTTTCTAGTCCCATAAAATAATTTACGCTATTCTACCTCTCCTTTTCCCCTTCTTCCAGTGCATCCCTCTTTCTTACCCCTTAATTTTATTTCTTTTTTAAATATCATCCCATAAAGTTAACTCACACCCCTACCCACTATCTGTGTGCACTCTTTCTAACTTCCCTAATAGTGATAAAATTTTTTAGAGTTACAAGTGTCACCTTCCCATGTAGCGATGTAAATACTTCACCCTTCCTGAATCCCCTTATGTTTTCTTTTTTCTGTTTTCTTTTTATGTTCCTCTTGAATTTTGTATTTGAAGATGAAATTTTCTATTCAGCTTTGGTCTTTTCATCAAGAATCACTGGGAGGTAAATTCTTGGTTATAATCACTAAACTGTGCCTACTATTTGGTTCAGTGACACCAGTACTACGTATATGCCTCCAAAAATTCCTTCCTAAACAAAAGAAAAGAATTCAGGTGTGTGTGTGTGTGTGTGTGTGTATACATACATATGTATATATATACACACATATATACATATACACACATGTGTGTATATACATATCTATTTATATAAAAGCACTTTTTGTGAAGGGCAGAGCCAAGATGATAGAATGAGGCAAGAACTCCCCTGAACTCTCCCAAATTTGCCTCCAAACAACTATAAAATAATGCCTCAAAATGAATTCAGGAGCAGCAGAGTTAACAAAAAACATGTGGTGAAACAATTTTCCAGCTCAAGACAATCTAGGAAGTTGACAGGAAAGATCTGCTTCATTCAGGTTAAAAGGGAGCATAGTCGAGTACAGTAGGTATGCAGGTAAGCCCATAGCAGGTTGTGCCCCAGAGCAAGGCAGCAGGAGGCCTTGACTCCCGATACAGGTCAGGGACAAGGCCCTACAGTCCTGGCGCAGCAGATCAGTGGCACAGCAGACCAACAGCAAGGCCTCACAGCTCTGACATAGCAAAACAGTAGTCAGTCAGGCCCTGGGCCCTGCAAGAAGCTTGGGACAGTGACCCCTCTACCCCAGAAACAGAATCCAACTTTAAGAGTCACCAAATAGACTGGAAAAAAATGAGCAAAAGAAAACCTGTCCATAGAAAGTTACTATAATGACAGGGAACATCAACACACAAACAAGAGTATTTTATGTTTTGTCCTTGACGTTATAGGAAACTAATGGAGTATAATGAATATTGGAATCGCATAGCCAGATGTAGACTTAAGAAAGATTACTTTGGTGGCAATGTGTAGGATGCATTTGAGTGGTAGGAAACTCTAGGCAGGGAAGCCAATTGGACGCTATTATAATAATCCAGGTGCAAGGTGAGAAGGGCCTATACTAAAGGGGTGAGTTATGTGCATGGAGAGAAGGGATCTGAAGTGAGAAATGCAAAGGCAGAAATGACCAGATTTAGCAACTGATTAGATATGTGGAATAAGAGAATGTAGGTGTTGAGGATAATACCAAGGTTATAAACCTGGGAAACTGAGAAGATGCCTTTAGAAAAATAGACTACTTTGGAAAAGGGGAGGGTTTGAGAGGAAAGATAATGGGTTCCGTTTTGAATATGGTGAGTTTGAGACATGTCCTGGAATTTGTCTTTATAACATCTAATTTGAAATGTTTAACAGTCAAACTCATGGGAGAGAATGAGACTAGATATATAAATCTGAGTCATCTGAATAAAGATGTTTGTTAAATCCATAGGAGGTAATAAAATTACTGAGAGAGTGCTTAGAGGGAGAGGGCCTAGGACACATCATAAACATTACAGCTTTCCTAAAAATCAGTCTGTTTCCCTCTAGTAATTTATCTAAACTATTTTTAAACCTATTTGTATGTCTGACCTAAATCCACTTTGGAGTAGCATGTTCATGTTGTATGAAGTTGTACTTTCCTTAAAACAAAGGAATCTCTAGGAATTCTGATGTCTGAGGCATATTCAGTCAGGAGGGATGAGGCTGCAGTGAATAGTCTATCCTGAGGGCAGTCATGACAGAAAGGGAGTCATCTATCCCCTAGAGAGTACCCCTCCTTCTTGCATAAAACAACTGATAGTTCCCAACCCCAAAATTCCTGGCAGGAAGCATAGTAGAGACAACGTATCAGCAGGGAGGAAAGGAATGGAGCAAGTGTTTGCTAAGCTCCTACTATGTGTCAGGCACTGTGCTAAGTGCTTTACAAATGTCTCACTTGATATCCATAGCAACACTGGGAAGTAGGTACTATTGTTATCTGCATTTGACAACTGAGGAAACTGAGGCAGAGATTAAGTGCCTTGCAGCTTGTGCCTGAGACTGGGTTTGAGCTCAGGTCTTTGACTTCAGGACCAGTGCTTCTTCCACTTTGCCCCCCAGTGTAATAGTAATGAAATCTGAAGTTCCTTTTGTATTGTTAAGCTGAGATGTACTTAGCACTTAGTAATTAATCAAGCCTCTGTTAAAGAAACAGAAGGGATGAACCCCTGTTGCTGATGTAACAGGAAGGGGCTGGCTGAAACAGGAAGGAGCTAATGAGTCTCTGCTGGATCAGATAGATCTTGGAGCAAACTTTGTGGAGGCAGAAGCTGCTGCCACTGGGGAAGCTGAAAAGAAAAGGTCCCCTGGCCGGAGAGAATTATTTTGATTTTGGGAACCTGGGTGAAGTGGTTTTGATTCTGTAAACCAGCTGGAGCTTCTGCTGAGGAGCTGCTGAGTCTGAGGGCCAGCCAGAGCTTTTGGGAGCTGCCAAAGACATCCAAGGGACAGCTGGAGCTGCCGAAGACTGAGGAAGCATGACTGTGATGCTGGTACTTTGTATGGACCTGTTTGTGGCTTTGTTAAGCCTTAACTTTCTAGGAACAGAGACTATGAAGGATTTAAGGTGGACCACATGTTGTGAGCTTCAGTGTGGAACAGGAAGTGTGTGGAGAGATGGACAAGGAGCTGGGAACTGTTTGCCTTTGGACCCAGGTGACAGTTTGGTGAATCCAGGTAGGAGCTGGGACCATGGAAGGGGACCCAGCAAATCTGAGAGACCGCCCCGAGTCATGCCAAAAGAACACTTTTCTTGGATACTGTGTACTGACTGAGAAATTGTAATTTACTAGTGACATAGGGGTGGAGGGCTTGTGTATTTTCTGATGACTGAATAGTGAATGATGACTAAATAGTAATTGATTTATAACTTGGGGTGCCCCCGTGAGTGGAGAACTTTGACTATTGTACTTTGTGCCCCTTAAAAAGGCAAGCCTCCTTAAGGATGATTGAATGATTGAGTTGATTAAATGAATGTACTTTGTTCAAAATTTTGTGACCACTGTGGTGAAAACCATGTGGCCATCTTAGTGATAAGTTGTTATGAATGCTGTACCTTGATTTCTGTGAATGTTTTGCTCTGATTTGTTATTGAATAAATAGAGTGTTCACTATTCTGCATAATCAGAACCTTGAAAAGTTGTTCACAGCACATTCTTCTGAAAAGCTGCTGGTGGTTGGCTTTACATCCAGCTACTCCTGGAAAGAAGTGATAAATAGAAACATGGGTGTGGTAGCAAGGCAAAAGCAGAAGGGGATTGGGGGAAGGGTTGGAAGGGCTGTGCCATGAATTATGAGCCTGCAGAGGGCCAAGGAGTTCAAGGATGGCCAGGATGGATGAATGCTAAGAGGTGGAAGTGTACCTGTTCCTCCCCACTCTCCACCCCCAATGTCTACACTTTGGTCAGAACCCAGATAATCCTGCCCTAGATCTGAATTTTCCTACAAGCTGCAAAGATGGACTTCCTTGTAATATAGTCAATGTATTATGAATACATCTAGGTTCTTTTTATTCCTATTTTTGTTTCTGACTTTTATTTTGCCTCTTTAGCACCCAGAAACACTAACAAAGTTAGGAATGGGATCTGAGGGACAAATTTAATTGGAAAGAAGTTTTAAGCAACTTTCTTAAAAAAGAAGTTTCATTTATATTTTTAGGTATTCAAAACATTTTTAGGAGAAAATATACCTTTTACATGCAGATGCCTTAAGATACATACAAAGTCTTCAAATTAAATACATGCACAACTTCCCTGTTCATTCAAAGCCTAGCCAGACTTTAATTCTCAGAATAAATAGTGCAACAATGAAACCCCATTGCTTAAAGGCCAGGAGTGTTAACATTTCAGTAATCCCCCTGAGTTCTTCTGTTACTCTTAGGGGTTTGGAAGTTCTCTTGTCTTTACCATTGTCCCAACCCCCTCCTGATTTTGTTCCTTCAATTTTAGGGGTTCAAGCAGCACCATGTAACCACTTAACATTAGGATTGGCTTTTACAAAGGAACATTTACTTCAAAGGCATAGCAAGAAAAAAAAACATACAAACCTTTATTCTAATACATCAGGGACATAATCCCTTCTCTTCTCCCTCAGTCTTTAAAAGAGGATTAGGTTCATAGTTTATCTCAGTTCTATGTAGAATTAGTCTCACCAAGTTACAAGTCCAAAGCATTCCCTCCACCTTTCCCCCAACCCTCATCATAACCCCATGCTTGAGTCCTAGGACCTTGACTTCTCAGGGATTCTCTGATGGCTGGCAACATTCAGCCTGGAATTCTGGGTTCCAATGTCTCCAGGGCTCAAACTCCCAGGTCAGGGAATCTAGTCCTTGTATCTAGAACTGAAAAGGACAAATGAAACAAGACCAAAACCTCAAGTATAAGCCTATTTCTCTCTGCCACAGGACCAAACGGAAAGGGAAGGAGACCCTGAGAATCTTCCATATGATATCCCTGCTGTGAGTGAATGCATCATATCATTCACTCCTCAACACCTGCTGCTGTAAAGAGGATAATTGTGCCTTATTCAGGTAGATTTAAGGATGAGTCAAGTCCCAGCTACACAGCCAATGGAAAGAGGCTGTTTCTTTGTAGTAGGCCATCTTATTATGCCTTCTCTCAGAGGTACATCCCTGGCATCTCCTATATGGGTGCCTCCATCTTAGGTGGTCTGGGAATGCCTACTTTCAACAGCCCAAATAATTTCTGTTGCCTCTTTTTAAATTTTTATTTTTTTAATTAACAAGCATTTATTTTTTTTTCTACCCACTTTCCTTCCTCCCATTGAGAAAAAAAGATAAGGAGGGAAGGATCCAAGATGTCAGAGAGAAGGCAGGGACTCCTCTGAGCTCTCCTTCAAACATCTCCAAAGACTTTAAACAAATTCTGGAGTAGCTTCACCCACAAAAGGACAGGGTAAAACAATCTTCTGCCCACTGAGACAACTTAGAAGTTTGGCAGGAAAGATCTGTTGCACCAGGGTGAGAGTGAAGTGCAGCCCAGCACAGGCTACATACACCAGTGCAGACCAGGCCCCAGCAAACCAGGAGCAGGCCTTGGTAGTGACTGCATCAACAAGCAGCAGTGGCTGCGTCTGGAGCTCTCAGCTGGGTGTGGAACAACTGGTCAGGAGATAACAGAGGTCTCTTTGCTGGCACTGGAGACAGGTTTTGTCACTCTGCCCATCTTCGGATCTGGGTCACGACAGTCCCAGGGCAAGGGGGAGCAGGAGCACACCAGAACTTGTGGCTGCAGTGGAGCAGAGAACCTCATCAAAGCTCTAGGGCAGAAAAGATTGCTTGTGGTCACTCACAGACCAGAACGCAGGCCGGTAGAGTAGTGAACATACTTCTCCTTAGATCATACCACCTTGGAAGAACTGAAAATTTACAGGTCCCTAGAAGGATCTCTGAAAATAGCTGCACAAACCCCCTAAACTTGGGACACTGTGCCCTATATTCAGAAGCAGAATCCCACTTTAGCAAAGAGTTAAAAGTCAAGAAATAGGCTGGAAAAAATGAGCAAACAACAGAAAAAAAATTCTGACCATAGAAAATGAGTATGATGACAAGGAAGATAAAAACATACACTCAGAGGAGGACAGCAAAGTCAAAGCTCCCACATCCAAAGCCTCCAAGAAAACTATGAACTGGTCTCATGCCATGGGAGAGCTCAAAAAGGATTTTAAGAATCAAATAAGAGAAATAGCAGAAAGATTGGAAAGAGAAGTGAGAGTGATGCAAGACAATCATGAAAAAAAGAGTCAAATGTTTGGTAAAGGAGTCACCAAAAAATACTGAAGAAAATACAACTAGTGAAAGAGATACAGGAGTCCAATGAGGAGAAGAATGCCCTGAAAAGTAGAATTGGCCAAATGGGAAAAGATATACAAAAATGCACCGAAGAAAAGACCTCATTAAAAAATAGAACTGGACAAATGAAAAAGGAGGGACAAAACCTCACTGAAAAAATGATTCCTTAAAAATTAGAATTGAACAGGCAGAAGCTAATGACTCTATGAGGCATCAAGGAACAATAAAACAAAACAAAAAAAAAAAGAAAAAAGAAGGCAATGTGAAATATCTCATTAGAAAAACAAGTGACCTGGAAAATAGATCCAGGAGAGATAATTTAAAATTATTGGACTTCCTGAAGCCATGAAAAAAAAAAACAACATGCTAGACATCATCTTTGAATAAATTATTAAGGAAAACTGCCTTAATAGTCTAAAATCAGCAGGTAAATAGAAATTGAAAAAAATCCACTGATCACTTCCTGAAAGAAATCACAAGATGAAAACTCCCAAGAACATTATAGACATATTCCAGACCTCCCAAGTCAAGGAGAAAATATTGTAAGCAGCCAGAAAGAAACAATTCAAGTATCATGGAGCCATAGTCAGGCTAACACCAAATTTAGCACCTTCTACAGTAAAGAACCAGAGGCCTTGGAATAGGGTATTCCAGAGAGCAAAGGAGCTGGGATTGAAACCAAAAATCACCCAGCAAAACTAAGTAGTTCAAGGGAAAAGATGAATATTCACTGAAATAGATGACTTTCAAGCATTCCTGATGAGCAGACCAGAACTGAATAGAAAATTTGACTTCCCAAATATGACTCAAGAGAAGCATAAAAAGGTGAACAGGAAAGGGAAATCATAAGGGGTTTAATAAGGTTAAACTTTTTACATTCTGTAATGCGAATGTAAATTTTAAAGATCTTCCCTGCCCCTAGGCTAA
>NW_027185809.1:5927739-5962095 GCF_028583685.1 Petaurus breviceps papuanus
TGTGGTAGCTGCAAACCCTGAGGACGCTTGGGGTGCTTGCTGCTACACATTCCTACCTGGGGAAAATGATAGACCCTTCTCATTATTAGGGCAGTCAGAAGGAATATTTCTAGACAGAGGTCACAGGTATAAGTTGAATATGATGGGATAACATCTACAAAAACAAAATTAAAGGATCAAAAGAGGAATGCACTGGGAGAAAGGGAAAGAGAGAAGCTGAACAGAGTAAATTATCAAGAGCTTTTACAGTGGAGGATAAGACGGGGGAAGTGGCAGGGAGTGCTTGAGCATTACTCCTATCAGAATTAGCTCAAAGATAGAATCATCTTGTATCACTCAATTGGCCATAGAAATTTATCTTACTCTACAGGAAAGTAGGAGGGGAAGGAGATAAGAGAAGAGAGGGTGCTTTGGGGGAGGGAGTAGTCAGAAGCAAAACACTTTTGAGGAGGGACAGGGTAAAAGGACAGAGAGAATAGAAAAAATGGGGGAGAAATTGGGATGGAAGGAAATAGAGCTAGCAATCAACTATGAAAAAAATTTCGAAGCAAGTCTCTCTGATAAAGGCTTCATATTTTTCAAATACATAGAGACATGAGTCAAATTTATAAAAAAAAAAAAGAGCCACTCTCCAATTGACAAATGATGAAAAAATACAGTCAGTTTTCAGATGAAGTAATCAAAGCTATCTATAACCATAAGAAAAAATACTCTAAATCACTACTGATTAGAGAAATGCAAATTGGTTGATTGTTTTCCTTAATTCTCTAAGAGGACCAAAATGACATCACCATGCTAATGTCAAGTTTCAATGTGTCCACCTGTGACTGATCAGAGCAATACAAGCTGGAAGTGCTCTACCCCAGGTCGGGCACAAATAGTTCCTGTGAACATTTGGGGTGAATTCTCTAAATTTGCACATCCTGCATTTCCTTTGAGCTGTTTCAATTCTGTCTTGCTCATAGAGCACAGCACCTTCTCTGATGTGGACATGCCATGCTCAGTGGTCCTGTGCCAGTGTCTCCCATGTCACATAATCATTTCCAAAGTTTTTGAGGTAGACCCTGACAGTGTCCTTGTATCATTTCTTCTGACCACCATGTGGACACTTGCCCTGTGTGAATTTTCCATAAAATAGTGTTTTTGGTCAAGCGTACATTTTGCATTAGAACAATATGGTCAGCCCAATGGAGTTGCAATCTCTGAAGCAAAGTTTGAATGTTTGGCAGTTTATTTCAAGTAAGGACCTCAGGGTCTGGTACCTTATCCTGCCAGGTGATTTTCAAAATCTTCCTAAGGCAATTCAAATGGAAGCGATTCAGTTTCCAGGCATGGTACTGGCAGACTGTCCAGATTTCACAGGCATACAACAATGAAGTCAGCACAATGGCTCTGTAGACCTTCAGTTTGGTAGTCAGTGTAATACCTCTTCTCTCCCATACTTTCCTTTGGAGCCTTCCAAACACTGAGTTAGCTCTGGCAATTCGTGAGTCAACTTCATTATCAATGTGTATATCCCTGGAAAGTATACTACTAAGTTAAATGAACTTGTCCACAGCATTCACAACTTCTCCATTTGCTGTGACCATGTATTTCCATGTATGGATGGTGTGGTGGTGACTGATGGAGCACCTGTGTTTTCTTGGTGTTAAATTAGCACAAGCAGCAGAGAATTGATCCATACTTTGAACAATTCTGAGGTACTACCTCACAGTTATTAGACTAACAGGACAGAGAAGAACGACAAATGTTGGAGGGAACTGAGACACTAATGCACTATTAGTGGAGTGGGAACTGATTCAAGCATTACATAGAACAATTTGGAACGAGGCCCAAATATTTATAGTACGTCCTTTCTGGTGGTAAAAAAAACTGGAATTTGATGTGCATCAATTGGGGGATGTCTGAACAATTTGTGGTATATGATTGTGAGAGAATACTATTGTGATATAAGAAATAATGAGCTAGATGCTCTCAGAAAAACCTGGAAAGACTTACTTGAACTGATACAAAGTGAAAGGAGTAGAAACAGGAGAATATTGTACACTGTTATAACAATATTGTAAGATGATCAACTGTGAATGACTTAACTTTTCTCAGCAATACAATGATTCAAGACAACTCTGAAGTGCTTATGATGAAAATTGCTATCCATCTCCAGAGAAAGAATTAATGTAGTCTGAATACAGATGGAAGCATACTTTTTTACTTTTTTAATTTTTCTTGGGTTTCTATTTTGGTCTGTTTTCTTTTATAACATGACTAATATGAAAATATGATTTGCATGATTACACATGTATAACCTATATCAAATTGCTTCCCTTCTCAATGAGGAGAGTGGGGAGGGAGGGAAAAAATTTGGAACTTAATTTTAAAAATGAATGTTGAAAATTGTTTTTAACACATATTTGGGAAATAAATATGAAATAAAAAAAGAAAAAGACCCTTTTTACAAATATGAAATGAAAATATTTGTATAAATATGCAAACAAATTCTCACATTGGCCATGTGAAAACATTTGTCTCATTCTGCATCTTAAGTCCATTTCCTCATTATCAGGAAGTGAGTAGCTTTCTTCATCATCAATCTTCTAGAATCATGGCTGCTAATTTTGTTGATCAGAATCCTTAAGTCTTTCAAGGTTGTGTCTTTGCAATATTGTTATTGTATAAATTATTATTCTGGTCCTCACTTCACTCTCCATCAGTTCATGCAAGTCTTCCCAGATTTCTCTATCATTGCTTTTGTCATTTCTTATAGTGTAATAATGTCCCATTAAATTCACACAATATAATTCGTCCAGCCATTCCCTAATTGATGGGCACCCCTTTGTTTCCTGGTTCTTTGCCACTACAAAAAAAATTACTATAAATATTTTTGTATCCATGAGTTCTTTTTTCTTCCTTTGATCTCCTTGGGACATAGGCCTGGTAGTGGTATTGATATGTCATGAAAAGTTTAATAACTTTTGGGGGCTTAATTCCAAATTGCTTTTTAGAATGGCTGGACCAATACACAATTCTACCAACAATGCATTAATGTGCCTGTTTCCTCACAGTCCCTCCATTATTTGTTGTTTTCTATTTTTTTCAATTTTGCCTTTTTAAAGGGGTAAGGAGGCAGAATCTCAGAGTTACTTTAATTTGCATTTCTCTAATTATCATTGGTTTTGAACAATTTTTTTTGCATTCCTACTGATAGTTTGGATTTATTTCCTTGAAAGCTGCCTGTTTATATTATTTAACCATTTGTTAATTAGGGAATGGCTCTCATTACTAGAAATTTGAATCCATCCCTTATGTATCTTGGAACTGAGACCTTTATTGTAGAAACTTGATGCAAAGATTTACACCCCCCACCCCCAGCATTTCCCTTCTAACCTTAGCTTCATTCAACATATACCTTCCTTTTTAAAGTTTATTTTATTTTCCCAGTTGATAAAAATCTACCTTCTCTCCCTCTTATTTCCATCTCTACCACCTTCCACTGAAAAAGAAAAGAAAACCTTCATAACAAATATGCATGATCAAGCAAAACAAATTTCTGCAATGACTCTGTTAAAAAGAAATACATACATATATATGTGTATGCATATATATAGATATAAATATATATGAAATATCTCAATCATCACCCTGAGACTTTTGTGTAATGGGAATGTAAATTTTAAAGATCTTCCCTGCCCCTAGGCTAAAGCACACCTGAAGCCTGGGGTGGGAGGCTTGTTTTTCAGTAGATACTTCTTGATTGGCCAGTGAGTCAATAAGGTTGTTACATTCTCTGAGCCAGGAGAAGGCTATATAAGCCCTGATGTGTAGCTTTGTTTTGGGGCTCACTTTGAGAAGTGTTCTGTGATTTGATATGGATTATGGGAAGCCATTGTCCTGAGCCCCCCGGCTTTGAAAAAACCCAGATGTTGACTGGGTATGGATGTAATGGTTGGACAGTTTGAAATCTGTGTACTAGATGTTTCTGTCTTGATAATTCTGTCTGTGTACTTTGGAGTTCGGGGTGCTGACCTTTCCCCTGAACAAGGTAAACAATATATGTCTGACTGATTAAAGTAAGCTTGTTAACCCATTTTGAGTTGCTTTCCTTTAACAAAGCAGATACAAGAACCTGTATTGGCAGCAAACCCTGAGGACGCTTGGGGTGCTTGCTGCTACACTTTGCCTCTCTGGTAGAAGGTAGGTAGCATGTTTCTTCATGAATCTTCTTGAATATGGCTGATCATTGTGTTGATCATGGATCATTTCCCTCACCCTCCACTTATTATTAGAGGGTGGTGAAAGAGAAGGAATATGCTCAGCACCAGTGACCTGGGTTTGACACAATCTGCTAGAGCCCAATCACAGGTTCTTATCCTTTCTTTCCTTTTTAACCCCTCTTCATGACCTACCCTCCACAGTTAGAGTTTCTTTCATCTAGGTGAGTTCTTTCCTTAATTTACCCTATCTTCCCTTTTTCTTCCTGTTTCCCTATTGAGTGAATTGTATTTCTGAAGCCAACTGTGTATTCTTCCCTCTTGTGATCAGTTCAGATGAAAGACTTAAGTCTTCTTGGTAAGATAATTTCCCACATCCTTCTTCACTCTATTTCCCGTATTGCAGTGTATTCTTTTTTCTTTCCCTTTCATCTGTTTTTATACATTATTAAAACATAAAAAAAACCTACTCTCAAGTCCTCTAAGACTCCATCCATGACTCCTAATAATGACGGGGTTCTGAAGAAACTCCACATTATCATCTCCTCATATCACAATGTAAACAGTCCTTCCTTGTATAGTCCCTTATGGTTGCTCACTTATATTTACCTTTTTAGGTTTATCTTGATTATTAAATTTATATTTCAAAACTTCTACTCATGTTTGGTCTTTTCATCAAGAATCTTTTCATCTATTTTATTAAAAGTCCATTTTTTTCTTCACAGGGTTATATGTAGTTTTTCTGGGGAATTATTATTAACTGTAAGCCTGTATTTTTGCCTTCTCTTACATCATATTCCAAGCTCACTGCTTCTATAAATTGGTAGCTGATAAATCTTGTGTGATCCTGACTGTGGCTTCTTGGTACTTGAATTCTTTTTTTCTGGTGTTTTTTTTTTTTCAGTATTTTTCTTTGACCTAAAAACTCTGGATTTTGGCTATAATTTTCTTGAGAGTTTTTATTTGGGGATTTATTTAAAGAAGCAACCTGTGTATTCTTTCTATTTTTACTTTGTCCCCTAGTTCTAAGAGATTTGGGCTGCTTTCTCTTATGTTCTTTGAAATATGTTGTCTGGGGTGGCCAGGTGGCACAGTGAGTAAGAGCGCTGGCCCCGGCATCAGGAGACCTGGGACTGGTTCCGGCCTCAGATACTTGGCACCCACATAAAAAATAACTGGCCGTGTAACCTTGAGCAAGTTACTTAATCCCAATTGCTTTAAAAAAAAAAAGAAATATGTTGTCTAAGCTCTCTTTTTTAGGTCATAAATTTCTAGTAGTCCAATGATTCTTAAATTCTCTCTCTTTGATCTCTTTTTCAAGTTAGTTTTTATATGTAATATCTTATGATTTCTTCTATTATTTTTCAGTAGGTTGAAGCAGTTTTTAATATTTCTTATTATCATATGGAGTCATTAACTTTTATTTGATCTGAGATCCTGCTCTGCTTTTGGGGTGAGAGCCACACACTTGCTTCTGTATTTATTCCTAATTCAGTATAAAGCCCAGGACTTATCCTGGCCTCCACCCTTAGGTACAGGCCCCTTCCTCAGTCTGCACTAAATCAGTGATCCAGCAGTAGAGAATGAGCAACAGAACTGCCAGGTGGCACCTGTTGTTCCTGCTGCCTACATAAGGTCAGGCTCCTCTGTGCTGGATCTGGGACCTTTTCTTGCCCCAGGATATAGCCATGGGCAGGCTCTTGTTCAATCCCCATGCCAGAGTACTCCATGAGTAGTTGTTCTAGAGTAGACCCTGTCCTCAATATCTGTAGCCTTCTCTTGCCTATCTCCCCTTGCTGACCTACCTTTGAAAAATGACTTATAACTTTTTTTTCCTGTTTAGGATTCAGTCTGGTACATTTTATAGGTATTTGTGGAATAGTCTTAGGGGAGAGCTCAACTCTACTATTTCTTTCTGCTCTGACACTTTACTGTACTCCCAATGCTGGTAATTTCTGGGTATTGATCTTTCTCCCCCATCCCCTTTCAGAAAGATAAATTCATAGTTACTCTTCAATTATACATTCCCAAGAATTTTCATTCAAAGATTTTTTTGCAGATATAATCTAGCCCTTTTTCTAACTTCTGCAGTTTAGTAAAGGGAATTATTTTGACATCATGAGTAATCTTGGCAAATGTATATAGAAACTGATTTTACTGATAAAGAAGAGGGAAGGGACTTGCATTACCCTGGTGGTTCAGATATATCTTATATATTTTACATATTGTAGGTGAAATATCAATGTGAAGGGCTAACTTCCAATGTAAGAATACTTTGTGAGGAATTTCAAAGTCATCTTTTGATGTCATCAACAAACCATAAGGAGCATGTAGCCAATAGGCCTGGCTAAATATTAGGCATGTGTAGTAATATCACTTATAATATCTCTATTAATGTAATAGTAATAAATTTGAAGATCCCTTTGAATTGCTAAGCTAAGAGGTATTTAGCACCTAGTTTCAAATTAAGCCTCTGTTAAAGAAACAGAAGGTATGAACCCCTGTTGCTCATGTAACAGGAAGGGGCTGAACAGGGAACCCCTGTTGCTGACATAACAAGAAAGGGCTAAACAGGGAGGAGCTATACTGTATTTAAGGAAGAGCACAAGCTGGACAGTGAGAACTTCTTGGGATAAGCATCGTGAAGGCAGGGCAGTTGCTGCTGGACTGAAGACTGAACTGAGAATGGAGAAGAACTGAGAAGAGGAATGAGAATTGAGAACTGAGACAATTTCTTGAAGCAAGCCATGTTGAGGCTGGATAAAGTGATTTTGATTTTGAGAATGGAGGTTATGGTGCTGAGGATTTTGGAGGGCCAGCTGGAGCTGCAGAAGACAGAAGCATGAATATGGTATTGGTACTTTGTCTGTCTGTGGCTTTGTTAAGCTTTATCTTCACAGGAACAGAAACTGTGGAGGACTTGAGGTGGACTGAACACTGTGAGCTTCAATATGGAGCAGGAACTGCACAGAGAGCTGGACAAGGAGATGGAAGCTGTCTGCCTTTGTACTCAGGTGGCAATTGGTTAGATTCAGGCAGGAGCTGGGACCATGGAAGAGGAGCCATGGAAGCTGAAAGCCTGCCCCAAATCAAGATGAAAAGACCTCTCCATGGATACTGAGTAGTGACTGATGAAATTGTAACTTACTTATTACTGAGGGGTGGATGGCTTGTGTATTTTCCACTACCCCTTAAGGGGGTACTGAGTAGTGACTGATGACTGAGTAGTGACTGATTTGTATCTTACTGTGCTCCATGGGTGGAGGACTTTGACCTTTTATATTTTGTATCAGTTCATGTAAGTCTTTCCAGGATTTTCTGAGAGCATCTAGCTCATTATTTCATATATCACAACAGTATTCTCTCACAATCATATACACAAAATACAAAAGCTGTGGTATATGATGTAATGATTGAATTACTAAATGTTTACTTTTTTCAAAACTATGTGACCACTTTGGTGAAAACTATGTGGCCATTTTAGTGATAAGTTGTTGAGTTGTGACATGGTGAATGCTTTATTTTGATTTTATGTAAATGTTTTGCTCTGGTTTGTTATTAAATAAATAGAGAGCTCAATGTACTGTGTAATCAGAACCTTGAAAGTTGTTCACAGCAGCAGTCCTCTGGAAAGCTGCTTGTGTGTGGCTTTACAATTAATTACACAATAAAATCTAAATTCCTTAGAGTAGCATACAAAACTTTTGATAATTCATCTCCAGCTTTCTATCCCAAACTTATTTCCAACCATTCCCCTTTACACCAGTCACACCAATCTTTCCACTGTCCCTCATACAGTTTATGTACAATCTAATCCTTGAGTTTTTCATTCATATTGTTTTCTTGCCTGAAATATACTCCCTGTTCCTTTCTACTTCTCTATCCTTCAAGCCCAAAGGCAAGTGCTCTATCCTCTGGGAATTGTTCCTTAATGATTCTAGGCCCTTCTGTATCTCACAATTTTGCATATGTATATGCTATATGTATATACATATAAGTGTATATGTATGTGTGTGTATTTGTTCCTAGTGATTAGTTGTGTGGATCTTTTGTTTCTGACTGACTGTAAGATCTTTAAGGACAAGAACTTAGTCTTATACTTATTTGGTGTCTGTGTAGCATCTAGCACGAGACTGGACATAGTACTTTATTGATTGATACAAAATATTTTCCTTTAAACAGGTAAACATTTTATTTCCCAGTCCACCCAGATGTAGGCTTGACATATAAAAGGACAAAATACTAAGATCCTTTGAACACAACCCTGAGAACTAAAAGACATCTGCAGTAGGGTCCCAAGTCAACACTGAAGAACTAGGCCCTATTTATTCTTCTTCCAATACTAGAATTAAAGAAAGTGGCTTACCCAATAGCATTTGCAATTGACTGCATGAATTTGTAGAAATTATATTATCATTGTACTTTAGTTTTCTCACATATAAAGAGGAAATGATACTAGCTGCCTTATTTGCCTCATAGGGAGTATTGTGAGGATCAAATGGAATAATGTGAAATTTCACTGAAAAACATAAAGCTCTGTAAATTGAAGGGAATAGTGCTACTCAGTTGTCATTCAACTTTGAGACTTTTAGATATTCGATCCTATACTTGCACTTTCCAGAGTTTAAAGCCTCCATGTCTTTTCATACTAAATAATTCCTATTCTAAACATATTTCTGAAAACTTCTGACACTCACAACTATGTCTTCATGTTTGTTCTCTACATCAAAGCACCAAATCCTCTCATTCCCTTCATGCTGTTGGAAAGGCCAAAGGAATTTTTTCCTGATTCTATTTTCTACTCTTTAATCCAAATTGGACACCAAATCCCTCTATGTAGCACTGGGAAGGCTCCTCGTCTTTAATCCCTTGATCATATTAGAACATATATTTAAAATATGAATGATGATGTTACAATAGGCCTCTGAGGAGTGTCTATCAACATTTTATCCTCAAGTCATTCTTCCTCCAGTGTGCAGAAACTCTTGAGTGCAATGAAGCATCAGCTTATTGGAGCAACAGCGGGTCTAAGGCATAGACATTCTTCCATTCTAAACCTCTGTGCTCTTCAGCATGAAGGATATATGGAACCAGTATCGGCTCTTCTTTTGTGGTGCCTTCTTACTCTCCTTTGTCTTCATTTCTTGAAGGGGGTTCAAGACTTGCACCATGCTCTAGAGGTCCATTAATGGCTCGAAGGTTCTCATACGATATGTCAGTAGAGCATAAACTCTAGAAACTTCCATGTATCTAGAAAAGCTTTGAATTTGGTTCCAGTAATAGCTTTGTCTGCTCTCTGAACACCACTAGTAAGTTTGATAAGTAAGATAAAAATATCATCAAGTGATCTCTTTTTGGTCAGCAACAAATTAAAAAACAAAACATATGAGTTTTTAGTCTAACTATACCCCTTCTGCTTCTTCTGTGACAGTGGAAGAAAGACAAAAAAAATGGGATAAAGGGTAAAAATCACACAGTTTTTGTTCTGTCTATAAACTTTTTTGGTTCCTTCAGTGCTTGTTGTGGTAATTTATTTATATTGATTAAATTTCTGGATGACATTATTATATAGTTGGTGTTGATGTAATTTCTTTTGTATATTTCCCATTTAAGATTTTTCAATTATTTATTTAAATAATTCATGGCTAAATCACTTTAAATGTGTGCCTTATTTTTTTCTCATTATTTTTCTTGTGTGTGTGTGTGTGTGTGTGTGTGTGTTTAAACTAATTCTGATCTCAACTCTGATAGGTTGAAGGTCTGACTATACACAGACAGAAGACAACTTTAATTTCCATACCAATAACAAGCCTTTTCCTGACTACTAAAATATATTGTATTTTATTTTTTAGGGAATTGCTTGGTGCTTACTATGTCCAGCACCTACCAATTCTTTGGTCAAAAAAAAAAGTATTCATGATATAATGGTGTGAGGCTCCTGAAACCTTCAGGTCTTTGACTTCTCTCATCCCTTCTTAAGCCATGCTTTCTCATATATTTCTTCCCATCATCTTTTTCTACCTTTGCAAAGAAATTACTGAATATTATAGGACATTGATTTAATATCAAGTTTTTCATAGAATTTCTCTATGACATGATCTCAGCAATATTGGTACATAAGCTGAAAGTATTTTCTTTTCTCTTTTTTTTCAAATACTTATCATTAGAACTGCAACATATCCCATGAAATAATGTTTCTTATTTTTGCATTGCAATAAAACCAACTCCACTAATAATAATAGTTATTATTATAATAGTTAATATTTATATGGCGCTGATAAGGTCTGAAAAGTACTTTATATATTTTATCTTACTTGATCTGCACAAAAATCCTGTGAGGTAGGTGTTATTACTATTCCTATTTTATATATCACACAGTTAATCTCTGGAGCAGAATTAGAACTCAGGTCTTTCTGAATCCAAGTCCCGGAAATCTTTTTCTTTTTCTTTTTCAGGGGTACCTGTGAACTATCCCTCCATTTAAGTGAAAGTTCCCTTTTTCTAGTTTTATTTATAGTAAGAATGTCAAGGGGCAGCCAAGTAGTGCAAGTAAGAGCACCGGCTCCAGTGTCAGGATGGCCTGGAGATCGAATCCCGGGCTCAGACACTTAGCACCCACCCAGAAACACCTGGCCGTGTAACCTTGAGCAAGTTACTTAACCCCAATTGCTTAGGGGTGGCCAGGTGGCTCTGCGAGTAAGAGCACCAGCTCCAGGGTTGGGATGACCTGGAGATCGAATCCCAGGCTCAGACACTCAGCACCACACCCAGAAATGACTGGCCGTGTAACCTTGAACAAGTTACTTAACCCCGATTGCTTAAAAAAAAAATGTCAAGATTATTATAGTTTACTTCTTCCAGCAATGTATCCATTTATTGGTTATTGGACAAGAAGATCACATTTTAAAGTGCAAACAATCAAACTGAGTTTAATGGTAGCCTAAAGAATGTGCGATTCTTAGCACCCACAAAGCACCTCAGTCAACAAACATATGACTTTCTAAAAAGAGAGAAATGGTTGTCAAAGGCAACACTGGGTAGAATATGAGCTAGTTTTTAAAATCTTTTAAAGGTGGATGCTATGTGATTATAAGCAGTATTGTTTCTTAAAGCAGAGAGAAATTTTGGAAGGTAAAACCATTTTAAAGAAAGGTTGATAAAATATCCAACTAACCAAAATCATCCTAAGGGCATTCAAGGGTGAAAATGGAAATATGACTACAAACAGAAGAAAAATGGAAAAGATTTGCAGAAACATTTTTAACAAAACTGTATTTTCCATCAAGGATAGTAAAATCATCACGCTTAGACCCTAGTATCATAGTTCCATATGTGCTTTAAAAAGAGAAAGAAATGGTACTACACAGAACAAAGAGAAGAAAATCATCTGGATTGGTCTGAGTATATATAGAAGAGGGATCTAAAGAACTAATATACAAAGTATGTGAATGTGGGGAGCCAAAGAGGCTTGATCCAGGACTCAGGTAATTACCTTGATATCAGTGGACCCAAATATCAAAGACCTCTTTGAGATGCGACTTTTCATCAAGTTAGTTCCTGAATTCTTTGTTATGGGTTACACTTATAAGGATGTTACTTGAGTTCTGAGATCAATGGACTATACCCCAAGATTTTAGTTATTGAGAGCCAAAATATTTGATTCAGCACTCAGGTGTCTTTGGGTGGTCAGCTCTAAACATGATGTCTTTTGAGGACTGCAGCTTTGGCTTTGAAGTTTGCTCTCAATTGTATCCATTTATGACTGCCGCTGCATTAGCAGGTACCTGAGGCCTAGATCAAAGTTCTTACCCTAAGACTTTAGTCTCCTAGATAACAAATCCTTATCAAATTATCTATTCTGTGCTACTTCCAGGATACAAGAGACTAGGTAATGAATAGAAAACTTGAGTACCCTTACTTTGTCCCATTGCTCTATAAAGACCTTGTCCTAAGAATCAATAAATGGAGTTCTTCATTCTTCTTTGAACTACCCACGTGGCCTGGTCATTTCTCATTCACGTCTCTGAATCATGCTAAGTGCTGGACACTGAGCAGCCCACAGCATGTGAAGGAGGAAGAGATATCAAAGGTATAGAAAAAAATCTCAGGCCTTACTAATGCTGACCTAAGGTGATCAGGAAAACATCAATAATTACCTACCTATATGTCTATTTTCCCATGTATGTGAAATCTTTATTACAGTCATTTACATATGAATCTAGGGCACTGTCTATGAAAGCAACACAACCAGGCTTTTTCAAGTAATATTCAATAATGGACCACATCTTTACTATTTCACAATTAACTGAAAGATGTAGACAATATAAGATTTCATTATGTTTACTATTTACTGAATATAATAAAGTGCTTGATTTGGTAGAACAAAACGCCAACTTATAGATTTTTTTTAACAACAAAGTGTCTCCCATCCAAACATCAAGCTCACCTAATATTTATTCAGAGATGCAACAACAGAAATAATTTTTATTATGCTCATTTAGTCATTTCTGCTTGATATGCTCATAATGAGCATAAGCAAAAGGACCATCATAAAAATAATCACAGTGTGTGTGTCTACATCTGTTGCATAAGATGAAGAAGTGGAGAAATTCTATGAAGAACAAGATTCTTCAGACTAAGTCAACATATACCTCAATTTTATTATGCTCACTTAGCAAGGCTCTGGTAATAACCATCAGGTGAGGAATAAAATCAGGAAGTATTTGCTTGCCAAAGGCATTTGCCATTGTAATGGAGGCAAGCTGGATCAAGGAGATGAGGATAATAAGGTCCTCTAGATGTTCATTTTTGTGAAAAATATTGTGCTAATTGCATAGCCTCAGAATGTTGGAAAGCCTCCTGAAAGAAAGCTGTAATCAATCACTCGACAGAATTTGGCTTGTCCACTATAATGGCAAGCAAAGAAGTACTTAGCACCTTGTTTCAGCTACTTAAGTATTTAGCCCTTTGTTTCAGTTCAAGTTTCTTTTGAACCTTGCCCATGATTATATCAAGTTTTTGTTAAGAAACAGAACTTTTGAACCCCACAACTTGTGAACTCCTGTTGCTGATACAACAGGAAGGGATGGAACAGGGAGGAACTAACGACCATATGTAAGGAGAAGCCCAAGCTGGGAGAGAGCAGAACTGAGAAGAGAACACTTGTGGTGGCAGAATTGAGAAGGGGAACTTTGTGATGGCCAGGCACTCTGTTTGTTTTGTTTGTGTTGATTTTTGTTTGTGATACTTTGTACAGAAGCACAATTTGTTTAACCATTTCCCAATGAATTGACATCATTTTTTATTGTTTATTATAAAAAGTATGTATTTGAAATGCTACTTTTCTGTTTTTTGAGCTTTTTGGAGAATATGCCTAGTATTGATATCTCTGGGTCAAAGAATACTGCAATTTTAGTAACTTTTTTCTAATAAAAAATTTTAATGAACTTACAAACATGAACATTTCCATATGCAAAGAAAAACAAAAATACTATATGTGAAACTATGAATTTCTATTATGCACATCTTGTGTTTTTAAAAATGTATGTTAAATTTAGTATGATGGTACCAATAATACCTTGTTTTTTCTACTTTTGGACTTCCTTCTCTCTTTTATGTATATTATATTCATTGATAGTCTCCTTTCTTCTTTTTCTTATATCACTATATAATGTTAATGGGATGTAGGATCTTCCCTATCCATCAATAGGCCTCAGGTAGAGCCCATTAAGGGAAGCTTGCTTAGGAAAGGCTTGCTTGTAGGAAGGCTTTCAAAGTTTTGTTAATTTCTAATTAGCACTGAGTCATGAGGGTTGTGGTGCCTTATGGCTCTGAGAAGTATATACATATATATATACTCTGAGTTGGTATTTTGCTTTGGGAGCTCTCTTATGAGAAGGATCTTGTGATTCCCTGGTCAAGATTCTGAGTGGCTGTTTGTTCAGAGCTCCCCAACTGCTCAGATGTAAAGGCTCTCTTGATCTAGGGATGCATGTAAAGTTTATAGAAAATTGCTTTGATTCAGGCAGTCAGAGCCCTGTCTGTTGGTCTTTATTTCTCTGCTTGTATTTTCTCTGAAGTTCAGGGTGTTGACTTTTCCCCTAAACTAGTGAATGTAATTTAAAAAGATTGTTGACCACTTTAACAGTTATCTTTTCTAATAAAGCAGATCTAAGAATCTGTCCTAGCAATCATCCTGAGTATGCTAGTGTGGCTGCTACTACACACTTATCACTACTCATCCACTTTCTACCCCATAAATCATTCCCCCTAGCCCAAATAAAAGTCCTCTTTTGTAACAAATTAGTACAACTAAAATAAAACTCACACATTCCCCTATGTCTGAAAATGCATGCCTCATTCCATGCCTTCAGTCCATCACATCTTTGCCAAGAGGTGCAAGGAAAGGTTCTTTATCATGCATCATCTGATTGCCTTGATTAAAGTTCTTAATGCCTTCAAACCTGTTTTCCCTTACACTACTGTGATCAATGTATAGATTGTTCTTTTGGTTTTCCTCAAGTCTTTCTGGGTTTCTCTGTACATATCATTTTTGCAATTTCTTCAGTGCAAAAATGCTAGATTACATTCTCATACTACATTTTGTTAAGTCATTCTTTAATTCCTACCGTGTTTTCCCGATAATAAGACACTGTCTTATTATTTTTTTTGGAAAGAAAAACACCAGAGGGCTTATTTTCAGGGGAGGGCTTATGTTGTCCTGCCTCAGCTCTCCTCCGCGGCACTGCTCTCAATGGCGCCAGCAAGCAATCACTGGGGAAGAACAGGATGACGCACTCACTGCTGCAGCTCTGATTGGATGCAGCTCGGAGCGCGGCGTGCGGTTCACCCGGGGGGGGGGACGGTGCATACAGAGGGTACCGTAATGTAGCGTGTAGCGCAGGGGATCATCTTCACTACAGTAGCAATCTCAATAGGGCTTATTTTCGGGGGAGGGCTTATTTTAGAGGAATCTTACACAGTAAGGGGAGGGCTTATTTTTGGGATAGGTCTTATTATCGGGGAAACTTTCTATCTCATCAAAGAAATGGAAACAAAGGGAATGCCTACCGTGATGAGATAGAAGTGCTACTCTAATGACTGTGGCTATATGGATCTTTTCCCTCTGTCTTGACCTCTTTGGCATATATACCTAGTAGTGATATCATCAAGTCAAAGGTTTAGCGACCTTTTGAGTATAATTCCAAACTGCATTCTAGAATGATTGAACTAATTCACAGTTCCACCTGCAGTGCATTAACTTGTACTTCCTCCCACAGGACTTCCACTATTAACTTATAAACTTAGTAGAAGATTACAGATAGTATTGTTTTTATAACACAGCAAACAATGGTGGAGAGGTATAAGAGTCTTGCAGAAAGCTTGGTGTGAGATCCCAGTTAAGAGATCATCCCAAGAGCATTCATAGGTGAAAGAGAAAGGAGAACAACAAGATCTCTCAGCATGATAACAAACTATTTTCATCATCAATGGAATCACAGTGGAATCATCACTTTTGGACTCTAACATTGCTGTGTTTGATATATAAGGAAGTAGAAATGTTATTAAAGAAGACAAAAAGAGGAACAGCAGCTCAACCAGACCAATGACACACAGAAGAAATCTATGCTGAAGATATAATTTTGGAAGTATTGATAGGTCACTTCTCAAAGTATCTGAAAGAGAGAAAGATACCAAACATTTGAAGATAATTAATGAAATCATTAAATAATTTTTGTTGTTGTTCAGTCATTTAAGTCATTCCCAATTCTTTCTGACTCCATTTGGGGTTTTCTTCACAAAAGATACTGTAGTGGTTTGCCATTTCCTTCTCTAGCTCATTTTACAGAAGAGGAAACTGAGGCAAACAGTATTAAGTGACTTGCCCAAGATCACACGGCTTACAAGTATCTGACGCCAGATCTGAACTCAGGAAGATGAGTCTTCCTGACTCTCCAACCAACACTTAATCCACTGTGCCACCTAGATGCCCCCTTTATTAATAATTGCTTCCTTATTTTTATAAAATCTTTATGAAAATAATTTATATGTTTATTGAAAGGATCTTTAATGAAAATATATGAAGAGAATAATTAACAAAGTTTTAAAAATTATTTTCTGTAACAACCTACATCTTAATGTCACAAACCAACTGCAGCAACTCAGCAGTCACTTAACTGCTTTGCACATAGAAAAACATTTAATTTGGCAGAGAAAACTGAAGCCTTAAAGGTCCTCTTGCAGCAAGTTGTCTCCATACTTATGTTAAGATCATATGAAATACCTTGATAGATAACTAGCAATTTCAGCACCCAGGCCAAGTTTCACAAAGTCTACCCACAGTAAAGAGCATGAAATGTGCTGTGTTATAAAAACAATACTATCTGTAATCTTCTACTAAGTTTATAAGTTAATAGTGGAAGTCCTGTGGGAGGAAGTACAAGTTAATGCACTGCAGGTGGAACTGTGAATTAGTTCAATCATTCTAGAACGAAAACCCCTAGGAATATTATAGCCAAATTCTGGAGCTCCCAGTTCAAGGAGAAAATGTTGCAAGTTCCAGAAAGAAACAATTCAAATGTCAGGGAGCCATGGTCAGGATTTCACAAGATTTAGTAGTTTTCTACATTAGAGGATTGAAGGACTTGGAATATGATATTCTTGAGGGCAAAGGAGATAGAATTACAACCAAAAATCACACACTCAGTAAAACTGAGTATGTATAATCATTCAGGGGGTTGGGAGGAATGCAAATTCAATGAAATAGGATAGTGAGAAACACACAGTTAGGAATCATAACTATGAATGTGAATGACTGAACTTATCCATAAAATGAAGTGGATAGCAGAATGGATTAAAAACCAGTATCCAATAATATTTTGTTTACAAGAAACATACTTGAAATACAGAGACACATGCAGAGTAAAAATAAGGGAATGGTGCAGAATCTATTGTTTCAACTAATGTAAAAACATCAGGGGTAAAAATCAATAAAAAACACATCAACTGTGATCTCAGACAAAGAAAAAGCAAAAATAGACTTAATTAAAAGAGATAAGCAGGGAAACTGCATTTTGCTAAAGGATACTATAGCAATGAAGTAATAACAATGCTAAACATATATGCTCCAAACTACATAACATCAAAATTCTTAACGGAAAAATCAAATGAGTTACAGGAGGAAATAGATAGCAAAACTACACTAGTAGAGAACCTCAAATTTCTCCTCTCCAACTAGGTAAATCTAACACTCACACAAAAAGAAGGAAGTGAACAGAATTTTAGAAAAGTTAGATATGATAGACTTCTGAAGAAACCTGACTGGGAATAGAAAGGAATATACCTTTTTTCTCAGCAGTACATGGCACCTACATAAAAACTGACTGTGTATTAGGGCATAAAAAACCTCACGATCAAATGCAGAAAGGCATTACATTAATTAAATAAAGGCATTAAATGCATCCTTTTCAGATCATAATGCAATTAAAATTATATTCAATAAAGGACCATGGAAAGATAATTTAAAAATTAATTGGAAACTGAATCATCTAATCCTAAAGAATGAATAGTTCAAAGAACAAATCATAGAAACAATCAATAATTTCGTTAAAGAGAATGACAACAATAAGACAACATGCCAAAATTTATGGGATTCAGTTATAGCAGTACTTAGGTGAAAATTTATATCTCTAAATGCTACATCAATAAAATAGTGAAAGAGAAGATCAATGAATTGACCATGCAACTAAAAACTAGAAAAAAAATAAATTAAAAATGTCCAATTAAACACCAAATTAGAAATCCTGAAAATCAAAAGAGAGATTAATAAAATTGAAAGAAGACCACTGGACTAATAAATAAAACTAGGAAGTGGTTTTATGGGGGGAAAACCCAATAAAATAAATCATTCATTAATTTAATTTTAAAAAAAGAAAACAGAAAACCAAACTGCTACTATCAGAAATGAAAAAGGTGAATTAACTACCAATAAATAAGAAATTAAAGAAATTATTAGGAGCTATTTTGCCCAATTATATGCCAATAAATCTGACAATTAAGTGAATTGGATGAATATTTATAAAAATATAAATTGCCTATATTAACAGAGAGGAAATAAAATACTTAAATAACCTTATCTTAGAAAAAGGAATTGAACAGGCCATAAATCAGCTCCCTAAGAAGAAATACCCCAGACCAGGTGAATTCACAATTGAATTCTATCAAACATTTAAAGAACAATTAATTCCAATACTATTTAAGCTATTTTGGAACATTGACAAAGAAGGAATCCTACCAAATTTCTTTTATGACACAAATATGGTGCTGACACCTAAACCAGAAAGAGTACAATCAAGGAAAGAAAACTATAAACTAATTTACCTAATACATATTGATGTAAAATTTTTAAATAAAATACTAACAAGAAGATCACAGCAATATATCAGAAGTAACATTCACTATGGCCAAATGGCATCCAGGAATGTAGGGCTGGTTCAGTATCAAGAAAATTATGAACATAATTATCCACAAAATTATCAACATAATAAAAACAGCAAAAATAATATTATTGTCTCAATAGATGCAGAAAAAGCTTTTCACAATACAACACTTGTTCCTATTAAAAGAAACTGGAAATCATAGGGATAAATAGAGCTTTCCTTAAAATGATACATTTAGCTGCTGTTGAATTATTTCATTTTATTATTTTTTTTTTTTGCCTTTTTTGGAGGGCAAGGCACTTTACTCACTGCGCCACCTAGCTGCCAGCTGTTGAATTATTTTAGTTGTTGGTAGTAATCTCAACTCTTTGTACCCCATTTGGGGTTTTCTTGGCAAACATACTGAAGTGTTTTGCCATTTTCTTCTCCAGCTCATTTTATAGATGAAGAAACAGAGGCAAACAGGATTAAGTCTTTGTTCATGATCACATAGCTAGTAAATGTCTGAGGTCATATTTGAACTCAGATCTTCCTGATTTCAGGCCTGGTGCTCTATTCATTGTGCCACCTCACTGTCCCCCAACAATGATAAGTATTATCTATCTAAAACCATCAGCAAGCCTTATCTGTAATGGGCTTATAAGCCTGAAGCTTTCCCAGTAAGATTAAGGGTGAAACAAGGATGCCCGCTATCACTGCTATTATTCAATGTTGTACAAAAAATGCTAGCTATGGCACTTAGAGAAGAAAAAGAGATTAGAACAGGCAATGAGGAAACAAAGCTGTCACTCTTGGCAAATGATATGATGGCATACTTAGAGAATCCTAGAGAATCAACTAAGAAACTAGGAGAAATAATTAACAATGTTAGCAAAGTTGGAGGATCTAAAATAAACCCACATCAATAATCAGCATTTCTATATATTACCAACAAAGTCTAGAAGCAAGTGAAAGAAATTTCATTTAAAGTAACTGTAGACAATATAAAATAATTGGGAGTCTACCTGCCAAGACAAACACAGAAACTCTATGAATACAACTATAAGCACTTTTCACACAAATAAAGTCAGATTTAAACAATTGTAAGAATATTAATGGCTAATGGGTAAGCTGAGACAATATAATAAAAATATAACAATTCTATTTAAATCAATTTATTCATTGCCCTACTAATCAAACTACCAAAAATAGTTTATAGTGCTAGAAAAAATAACAAAATTCATCTGAAAGAACGAAAGGTCAAATATATCAAAGGAATCAATGAAAAAAAATGTGAAGGAAGGTGGCCTAGCATACCAGATCTCGTAATACAAATCATCAATTATCAGTGCAATCTGATACTGGCTAAGAAATAGAGCAGTGGGCCTGTGGAATAGATTTGGTACAGAATACACAGTAGTAAGTGATCATAGTAATCTAGTGTCTAATAATAAACCCAAAGATCCAAGCATTTGGGACAAAATTCACTATTTAACACAAATTACAAGGAAAACTGGAAAGTAGTTTGGCAGAAACTAGGTATAGAACAGCATCTCACACCATATACCAAGATAATGGGTATATGATTTAGACATAATGGGTGATATCATAAGCAATCAGGGGAGCATGGAATGTCTTACCTGTCAGATTTTTGAATAAGGGAAGAATTTGTGACCAAACAAGTGAGAGAAAATTATTAAGAAGTAAAATGGGTAATTTTGATTACACTAAATTAAAAAGGGTTTGCACAAACAAATCCAAATCAGGCAAGATTAGAAGAAAATAGAAAACTGGGGAGCATAGGGGGGAGGGGCAGTATTTACAACAAGTTTCTCTGATAAAGGTCTTATTTCTCAAATAAGTTCTCTATAGAACTGAGTGAAAATAATAAGAATACCCATTCCCCAACTGATAAATGGTCAAAGAATATGAACAAGCAGTTTTCAGAAAAAGTAATCAAACCTATCTATAGTCATATAAAAATGCATTAAACCATTGATTAGAAAAATGCAAATTAAAATAATTCTGAAGTATCACCTCACACCTATCAAATTGGCTAATTTTAGATTTGTTTTCCCATCCTGGGTCCACCTTCATCCCCACACCAATCTATCACCTCTGGATTAGGAGTCAAGAGATATGAATTCTAGTCTATGGTCTGCCACTTCTTAACCATGTGACCTTGAATAAGTTAATCTCCTAAATCCTTATTTTTTCATTTTTAAAATGGGAACAATCTGTCAACAATGACAAATATTGGAGGGGATGTGGAAAAATTGGTACACTAATGAACTGATGGAGGACAATTTGGAACTATGCCCAAAGAGCTATGAAACTATGCATACCCTTTGATCCAGCTATACCACTACTAAGGTTATATCCCAAAGAGCTTTTAAAAAAAAAGAAAAGAAAAGGGAAAAGGAGCTGTAGGTACAAAAATATTTATAGCATCTTTTTTAGTGGTAGCAAAGTACTGGAAATTGAGGGAATGCCCATCAAATGAGGAATGGCTAAACAAATTGTGGTATATGATTGTGATGGAATACTATTGTGTTATAAGACATATGGAGCAGCATGCTTTCAGAAAAATTTGGACAGATACACATATACACACATACATCTATACACACACACACACAAACTGATGTAAAGTGAGCAAAACCAAAAGAATGTTGTACATAGTGACAGCAATAGTATACAATGATCAATTGTGAATGACTTAGATATTTTCAGCAATACAATGATCCAAGACAATTCCAAAGGACTCATGATAAAAATGAAATAAAATGCTATACACCTCCAGAGAAAGAGAAAGAACTGATGGAGTCTGAATGCAGATTGAAGCATACTTTTTTTAACTTTATTTTTCTCGAGTTGTTTTTTTTTTTTTTGCGGGGGGGGAGTCTTTGTTTTCTTTTGCAACATGGCTAATATGGAAATATCTTTTGCATGGCTAGACATGTATGGTTTATAGCAAATTGTTTGCTTTCCCAAGGGTAGGGAGAGAGGATGGAGGGAGGGAGAAAATCTGGAATGCAAAATTTTCAAAAATGAATGTTAAAATTGTTTTTACATGTTATTAGAAAAAATAAAATTAAAAAAAGAAGAGTATTATCAATGTTAGCTTGTTTGCTCTTCATCTTTTACATCAGGGAAATAAAGCATGATTACATACAGATGCCACCCCTTTAGAAAGTAGAACTGAATTTGTGAAACATGATTTAGGAGTCCTTCCACCATAAATTCACAACAAAGTGATTCCAATGGGTCTGACAGCCCTGGTGATAGCCTTGGGATTATTTTCTCAATGGTCTTATTATTTTCTCATACTGCTCCTTTACATCTGTATATTGCTTTAGAGTTTACAAAGCACTGTAATAGCCATGATCTTATCTGATTTTTACAAAATGCCTGAGGCATAAAGGGAACAAATTGTTCCCATTTTACAAATGAAGAAATGGAGATTTAGGAGATTGACTTGCTTAAGGTCACGTGGTTAATAAGTGGCAAACCATAGACTAGAATCCATATCTCCTGACTCCTAATCCAGAGGTGACAGATTGGTGTGTGGACGAAGGTGGACCCAGAATGGGAAAACAAATTTAAAATGCCTTTAGGTAGGTAGGGTGCATAGTGGATAGAGCACTGGATCTGGAGTCAAGAAAATCTGAGTTCAAATCCACTCTCAGCTACTTATTAGCTGTGTGACTCTCAGCAGGTCACCTAACCTATGTGTTTGTCTCAATTTCCTCAGCTGTAAAATTAGAATAATAACAGGACCTACCTTACAGAGTTGTTGTGAAGGTCAAATAAGATCATATTTATAAAGTGTTTAGCACAATGCCTGGCAAATAGTAGGTATTATATAAATGCTTGTTCCCTTCCCTTTCATCAGAAGATAGCTTCTTGAGCAGAGTCCTTTAAATCTTTTTTTCCTCAAAAAGAATAGTCAGCACCCCTTCCTACTAGGATACACAATACTTGATGCTCTCCTTTGTTATCTGCCTTGATAAATTTAAATCTCCTTCCCTGCCTTGCATCACAAGAACTTTCTATTTTTGGCTCTGTGTTCTTGTCAGAAAAGAGGAGAGAGCAGTCGGTTGCAGCACGAGTTAATAGTCTTTATTCTAAGAAAAAAGTAAACCCATAACTAACTGCACATTAAGACAATCAGAAACATGCCTTCCACATAACAAGCTATGTGCCTGCTTTATTTTGGACAGATGTACATCACAGTTTAAGATGGAAAGCCAACAGACAGACACCACCAAGTCTGGGTTAGGGTTCTTTTTAACATTTTTTAATCAAGGGAAAGCATTTCAACTCAATTAAATTCAACAAATGTCTGTTGAATGTTCTCTGAGTGCCTCCTCCTGTGGTAGGCACTTTGAGAAGACTTGTTAAGCCCTTAAGGTGATGATACTGTGTTGATACATTCTTCTTTGATTATGTGCACTAACTGTCATGAGTGGTTTTCTATGTAGGAGGAAAAAATGGCAATTTTAACAGGACAAGATTTAAGGTGTTTGAGGGAGCCTCTCCTGCCTAAATCTCTCCCCACAGTTCCCATTATACTCACCACTAGATTAAGGCATTGTCTCTCCAGAAGGGATATGCATTTGGAAATGCATTTGTGTTACCTGAGATGAATAAAGGCATCCCTAGCATTCATGTAATTAATGAACAAGGTGTACTTTGGGGGCAGAAATCTGTGGCTTGAGTAATGGGATACAGTGCATATATGTTTGGAAAGAGAGTAAGGAGAAGCAGGGAACAGGAAAGGAGTTTGGGATTCTTCTGGGAAGGAGTGGCCTGGCTGGAATGTGGGAAGTTGGGGAACCATCAAAGCCATGAGGGCACTAGGTTCATGGAAAGAAGAGATGGGAATGCTATAAGGGATCAGATGAAGTACCAAAGACTAATTTTATTTTAGTTCACCAGTTTGCTAGAGGCTGTCCCTTGTTGTACATATCTGAATCCTGGTAATGAGTTTCAGAGCCCAGGGTCTGCAGTATGTGATGCTTCAAGGGAACTGTCCCTTAGCACAAAGCTCTAATCACACCTGTTGCCACTGCTCTAAACTTGTGTGTGCAGAAAAACAAAGTGATTCACTGTGTTTAAGAGGTGCTACCATCTGTCCTGTTGTGGCCTGACACATGCTACTTGACTCCTGGTCAAATAGGAATTTAACATTTTCCTCCACTTCTCCTTTGACTGATTGTAGGCCAAAGCCCTCCCCCTTGAGATGTGGTGCAGTTAAAGGGGCAACAGATCTAATAGCAGAAGTCTTAGATTCAAACCCGAAATCTGCATCTATGAGCTATTTGCAAGTTACCTCCCTATTCTGGGTCTCAGTTTCCTTATGTGTAAAAAGAGGGGTTTACACTGCTTGAATAGTAAACTCTCTTCCATTTCTTAAATCTATGATCCTCTGATCCCAGTCCTATAAAATCTGTAATACCAACAAGAGTTTAGTCCTTTTCTTCTTAAAAAAAGACCAGGAACTAAAAGACTGCAAACAATGGAAAACTGATGAGGGAAAGTATGTGTGTTGGAGGAGTGGGTGGGTAGGAGGTGGAGGCTTATTTGTGTCAGAGGAAAGTCAAAGAGTTAATTCAATTCAATTAACATTTATTATATTAAGCATGATCTTTCATAGGGGTTACATCTTATACTGAAGATGTTTCTATCTACACTGTTCTAGTGTGCACAAGCAGATACACATAAGATAAATATTTCTGAATATCTCAATCCAAAAATGATGTGCTCATTATTGAGAAATCATTCAAGCCTTTCAGCAACAGGAAACTTAGACATTGAACCAATCAGAGCTATAATGTAACTAATTTTTCTATCTCATAAGTCTTACCTAGACCTTGGGAGTTGTTAACCACTGGAAGTGGGTACTGGTCATAAAATTAGACCCTAGGCTTTCTTAGACCTATAATGCCATTACCCTTGCCTCAGTCCATAAAGAGAATACAAGATTTCCAGGAGACTTGTCTGACCTATGTGAGAAACAAAAGAAGGAATTCTGTTTCCACAGGACTCATATTACTCCCAGTTTTTCAGGAGTGATAACAGGATGTAAATCAGAGGTGACTGGTTCTAATCAGATATGTGACCTAGCAGAACCAGGCAGAATCAAGTAAAAGGTCAGAAACTTGTACACATGCTGAAGGAGCTATTTAATATTATCCAAAACACCCCCAGGGTAGAGCAAGCTCATTTAAATGCACATGTGATGCTTGACTGTAATGGCAATGGGAATTTGAAGATCTTCCTTGCCCCTTAACAGGCTGAATGTAATCACATGGAGCCTGAGGTGGGAGGAGTTTACTGAATGGGTAGAGCAAGAAGGGTAGAGCAGAGCCCAGAGGAAGCTAAGAGTCAGAGCAGTTAGTGACAAGGGACAGAGAAGATACGGGCAAGGAGACAGCTAGGCTTTTGAGTGCTTGTTTGTGGGAAGGTCTGAACGGGGGGGAAGGCTTTGGGATGGTGTTGCTTCCTGCAGTGATAACGTGTATTAACTTCTTTGTTGCTATGATGGATTCAGTTTTCTGATGTTGGGATTTGGCTTTCTGGTGTTGGGAATTTGATTTTCTGGTGTCTGAATAAATGTTTTGCTTCTGTCTTCAATATGGAGAGTCTTTTGTGATTCAGAATTATGCTGGCATATTCATAGTCGATGTAGGCACTGTGAATATTGCCCTCGTGATATATTTGGCATCATGAATGGGATTGCAAGGTATCAGATCTCTATTTGGAGACAGAGGGACTTTATAGGAATAAATGGATATCCCAGAATAGGAGAATTTACCTTATTCCTCCCTAGGAAGGGAATAGGATAAAAACACCAAACCCTGTGAAAACAGGCTACAGAAGTTAGAACCTAGAGATTTAGAAAGATGTTTGCAAGGAATACAGATAAAACCAGGGAAAGAACTGGCAGGAGAGTATAGAAGAGGTTAGGTTTTAGTAACAGGTTACTGTATGTGATAGTAATGGCATTTAAAGATTCCCCTGTATTGGCTTGGTTTTTCAAATTGATTGTGTTAAAACCCAGAGCTTGTTAATCCCACCTGTGGGATGGATTTGTTGACTTGAAAAGAGAGACACGAACTGGGAGGAGCTGGTGACGAGGCTGAAGAACTTTTTTGGAAGCAGCACCCACGTGGAGGCAGAGAGAGAGAGAGAGAGAGAGAGAGAGAGAGAGAGAGAGAGAGAGGATTGTTGAGTGCCACTTTGAATTGCCCTGGACTTTTGAGACCTGCCCTCCGGAGCTGCCAAGGACTGAGGAGACATGGCTGTTTTGCTGGTACTTTGTCTGTCTGTTTTGATGTTGTTTTGCCAGATTTTTCCACTGGTGAAAGACAGTCCTTTTGTTGAAGAAGTCCTGGAACCTGGCTGTTGGCTAAGAAGCCCTGAGACTGTCCTGCAGACAGAGAGTGAATACTGTCCACTGGTGAAGGACAGTGCTGTTGTTGCAGGGGTCTGGGAACCTTTCTGTTGGTTCAGAAGCCCTGAAGAAGGATTTTCTTGTTGTATGTTTACAGAAATCCTGGGAGAGGGTTTTGCTAATGTTTTCAGGGGTTCTAGGACTGTTCTACAGACAGAGGATGAATTAATGAAGGGACTGGCAATGTATCTTGTGGCCTTGCTAAGCCTTGTCTCCCCAGGAACTAAGATTGCTGAGAACTTGCCTCATGTCAAGATGAAGAAAAGACCTCCATTTGGGTATTAAGTGCTGTGCTTGGACTTGATGTAACTCTGGGGTAGATTCAATTGTGATCCAGGGGTGGGGAGCTTTTGACCTTTTTGTGCTCTGTGATTGACAAATGAAGGTACTTTACTTATGTTTGGAAACTAATCTCCATTTGAGAAGAGGGGCTTTGTGGTGGACTAAATGAAGGTATAGCCTAGGGGTGGAGAAGTATTTAGACCAGGGACTTTGTAATTGATTGAATGATTGGAAGGTCCTGGGATGGGGTAGTCCTTGGAGATTATTTAATCACACTTAGTAAATGCTGTATTTTGAATGATGTCATATTTTGATCTTCTCTGTTCTGGGTTTGTTACTTAATAAAATGGAGAGCACCTATGCTGGTATTCTGAACCTTGGGAAGTTGCCTTTGCTTGGCATTACATTACACTGTATTATAGGTAAAAGCAGAGACAAACTACTGCAAGAGAAAGCTCAGATGGAAAGAAAGTTAGCTGATTTGCATGAGAAACTTTCTGTGTTACAGCATGTGAGCTCTCCTCACATAGAGTAGAAGACCAAGCTAGAGGGTCTCAGGTGGTAGAAGAACAAATTGCCATTCAGGAGTTGGCTGATTTGCATGAGAATCTCTCTGTTCATTTAGCTAGAAAGAAGCAAAAAATTAGCAAACGGAAGGAGGTGCATGCAGCTCTGGCACAGATTGAGCCTAGTTGCCCTGATGATGATGACTGCCAGAAGAATGTGTGGGAGGAAAATGAAACAATGTTAGATGAAGCTTTTCAGGCAAATTTTTCCCCATACTGGGACAAAAGCAGGAAAACCAGGGGAGAAAACACAGTCTTCAGGGAGATAATTAAGGATTTTACTCAGCAGGAGTCACTGATGTATTAAGTCAATTCACTCAAAGGAGGGGAGAATCATTAGTGTCTTGGATGGTGAGAATCAGTGATGAAGGGGCCAGAGGAGTATCTAGATAATGTAGATTTCTTGAAATTCATAGACATTAGTCGGAATCCTTTTTTTGTTTTGTTTTGTTTTAAAGCAATTGGGGTTAAATAACTTGCTCAAGGTTACACGGCCAGGTGTTTCTGGGTGGGTGCTGAGTGTCTGAGCCCGGATTCGATCCCAGGTCATTCCGACTCTGGGGCTGGTGCTCTTACTCGCTGTGCTACCTGGCCGCCCCAGTCAGAATCCTTTTGTACAGTAAACTTTTAGCGATCACCATATGCAAGGAGGTAACACTGGAACTAATCTGTTAGCTTTAGCTGCTGAGGGATGCAATAAAATGTATCCCACTGATTCTATGTGTCCTACTGGAGAGAGACTGTGGTATTCACTTAGAGAATGTGTGAAAAAGTTAAAGGAAGAGGTAATGAAAACTGCTATCATGGTCAAAGACACCAATGCTTAGCACTGTATTCCCCTTAGCAGGTTCTCAAAGAAATATTATAGCAAAGATGGCTCCTCCTGCTTGTAAGCACCTACTTCTGAATCTACTAATTGGTGAAATAGGGCACCCTCTTTCGGAGGTGCTGGATAAGATTTCAAAGTTGGGTGACTTAGGGGAATGGGAAAAAGATAAATTTCCTCAAGAGAGAAGAGTAAATAGCCAGTGGATTCAAAATCAGAATAGATTGACAAGAAAAGAATTGTTTACTGCTCTGTTGAGAGCAGGGGTAGATTTTGGGCCAATAGATAATGTTCCAACTAATGATCCATATAAAATGTACCAAGAAAAGGGGCTTAATATTACATGGAATAGGAAAACCAGAACTGTCCCTACAGATCCTCCTGAATCCTTGTATCCAAGTTCATCACACCTTCAGGAAGAATAGGTGTTCAGGAATGTAAGTTTTTTTGTTGTTTTTTTTTAAGCAATCGGGGTTAAGTAACTTGCTCAAGGTTACACGGTCAGTTATTTCTGAGTGTGGTGCTGAGTGCCTGAGCCCGGGATTCCATCTCCAGGTCATCCCAACACTGGAGCGGGTGCTCTTACTTGCTGAGCCACCTGGCTGCCCCTAAGCAATTGGGGCTAAGTAACTTGCTCAAGGTTACATGGCCAGGTGTTTCTGGGTGGATGCTAAGTGTCTGAGCCTGGGATTTGATTTCCAGGTCATCCTGACACTGGAGCCAGTGCTCTTACTCGCTGTGCTACCTGGCTGCCCCCGGAATGTAAGTTTTTAAGATCTTCCCTGCCCCTAGGTTAAGTGCACCTGGAGCCTGTGGTGGGAGGCTTGTTTTTCAGGAATGCCCATACCTTGGTGCTTTGTGATTGGGCAGCAGGTCAAGAGGGTTGTTACATTCTCTGACCCAGGAGAAGGCTATATAAGCCCTGATGGGAGACTTTGTTTTGGGGCTCACTTTGAGAAGTGTTGTGTGACTTGACTAGGCAAGACTCTGGGCAGCCGTTGTTGAGCCCCCCAGCTTTGAAGACCCAGATGTTGATGCTTCCCTCTCTGGTAACTGTGATTTGGTATGGATGAAATGGTTGGATAGTTGGAGGCCTGTCTGCTTGAAATGTTTCTGTCTGTATACTCTGAAGTTCAGGGTGCTGACTTTTTCCCCTGAACAAGGTAAATGATATATTTGATTGGTTAAAGGAAGATTGTTAACCCATTTTGAGTTGCTTTCCTTTAGATAAGCAAATCTAAGAATCTGTGTTGGCAGCCACCCTGGTGACACTGGGGTGCTTGCCACTACAATAACAAATTGACCAAGCCTCAGCTCAGATTAAAGAAACACACAGACAAGATTACAGACCCCATATCAATTTGACTATATATTGGTGGAAAAACAGATCAAATACTGTAACCAGGGCATTGATAGATACTGGGGCGGAGGCCTCCCTTATATATGGGAAGCTTAATAAATTCAAAGATGGAACTCCTATTACCATCACAGGACTGTAAGGGGCTGAAATATCAGTCAAAATAGAAATGGAAAATGGACAATTACCTAAGAAAGAATATACCAAAGTAATTATACAAATTCCTGAATACATCATTTTTTTTTAAAGCAATTGGGGTTAAGTAACTTGCTCAAGGTTACACGGCCAGTTATTTCTGGGTGTGGTGCTGAGTATCTGAGCCCAGATTTGATCCAGGTCATCCCGACACTGGAGCCGGTGCTCTTCCTCGCTGAGCCACCTGACTGCCCCTCTGAATACATCATTGGAATAGATATGTTGAGAGGTATGACTCTAAATTTACCTGAGGGGAGATACCAATTTGCAGTAAAGAAGATAGGAATTAATACAGTTCGAATGGGAAAAATAAAAATGGAACCAATCACTTTACCTAAACCTTCTGAAGTAATTACTTTAAAGCAGTATCATGTGCCAGGTAGGTAAGATGAAATTACCAATACTATAATGAAATATATTAAGGCAGGAGTGTTAGTCCCTATAACCACTCGATGGAATAATCCTTTCTGGCCAGTATGAAAGTTAGATGGGACATAGAGAATGACAGTGGATTATAGACAATTAAATAAGGTGATCCCCCCTTGTATGCTGTGGTTTCAGATACTGTTACATTAATAAGAAGGATACAGAAATATGATGGAACTTGGTACAGTTATTGATTTAGCCAATGCTTTCTTTACCATCCCAATAGATTCTTAACAATGGGACCAGTTTGCTTTCACTTGGCAGGGCAGATGATATACTTTCACCCACTTGCCACAAGGACATCTGCATAGTCCCACTGTTTGTCATAGGATTGTGGCTGAACATTTGGATGAATTAGAGCTACTTGGTGTACAGCTTACCCACTATATAGATGACATTGTGGTACAGGGAAAAAATGTAAAAGAAGTGGAGAAGAGTTTAACACTTTTAATTGAGCATATGAAAAGCAAAGGGTGGGAAATTAACCCTGCAAAGATTCAAGGAGCAGCTCAAAATGTAAAATTTTTGCATATGCAATGGAATAAGGGGCTGCAAGGGATTCTCCTACAAGTTCAATGAAAGATTCAGGATTTTCCTATCCCTACCAATAAGAAAGAGGCCCAAAAGTTTATAGGATTATTTGGATATTGGCAACATCATATACTGCATCTGAGACAAATTTTGAAACCCTTATATGAAGTTACTAGGAAGAAATATGAATTTGATTGGGGACTTGAGCAGAGTAAAGCTTTTAAAGAAGCCAAGGTATACAATTGACCCTAGGTTTATGGCCTATGTAAGATGGCCTGGTGGAATTAAAATTGACTGTATGTAATGGGAATGTAAATTTTAAAGATCTTCCCTGCACCTAGGCTAAAGTGCACCTGGAGCCTGGGGCGGGAGGCTTGTTTTTCAGTAGATACTTCTTGATCGGCCAGTGAGTCAATAAGGTTGTTACATTCTCTGAGCCAGGAGAAGGCTATATAAGCCCTGATGTGTATCTTTGTTTTGGGGCTCACTTTGAGAAATGTTCTCTGATTTGATCAGATAAAACTCTGGAAAGCCGTTGTCCAGAGCCCCCCGGCTTTGAAACCCAGATGTTGTTTGGTATGGATGTAATGGTTGGACATTTTGGAAACTGTCTATTTGATCGTTTCTGTCTTGATAATTCTGTCTGTATATTCTGAAGTTCGGGGTGCTGACCTTTTTCCCCTGAACTAGGTAAATGATACACATCTGACTGATTAAAGTAAGCTTGTTAACCCATTTTGAGTTGCTTTCCTTTATCAAAGCAGATCCAAGAACCTGTATTGGCAGCAAACCCTGAGGATGCTTGGGGTGCTTACTGCTACACTGTACAGGGTGAATGTGCAAACTGGAGTTTATGGCAAAAACAACAAAGCTGAAATGTACCCTTAGGATTTTGGTCTAGGAAACTTCCTTCATTTGTAGTTCAATACACCCCTTTTGAAAAGCATTTGTTAACTATGTATTGGGCTTTGGTAGAGACTGAATAATTGACTCTGGGCCATCAAGGCCTGGGTCACTAAGATCTGGAATCCCAATTATGAGCTGGATAATGAGTATCCCAGCTTCTCACAGAATTGGACATGCACACAATTGGTGAGCATAACTAAATGGAAATGGTATGTTCAAAATAGATCTAAAACAGGCAAAAGTAGAGTTTCTACTCTACATGAATCTATAGTAAACATAGATACTGAGGGAAATGATACACCCCCTGAACCAAAGCAACTGTTGGTACAATCCTTGGTAAAATGGAATGAGGGATATGATGGATTAACTGAAGAACAAAAGAAACATGCATGGTTTACTGATGGGACATCAAAATATCTCTTTTCCTCTTCTTCTTCTTCTTTCCTTACCACATGTGGACCTTCTATCCACTTGGGGCACCATACCCTACGTGTGTGAGCTCTATTCATACAATTATAACTTTAGGTCACATATTTTCTAAGATATTTTGGGGTTAGGGGGCTAGTATTTTAGTCTATTTTTTTATTGTTTGTTTTCAAAAACATGGGACAATTTCCTTTTGGCCCTGTTCAGTTTTCATTTATGATTTCTTGAAAGAAAGCTCTGAAAGAACAGAGTTTTTAAAAGCCCACTGTGACTCAAATGGAGCTAACTGACTATGCCCTTAAACTCAAATTACTTTGGCTTTCATGGAATGTCCAGCAATAACCCCCCATCCAAGCCTCTGTTGCTCATTATTTAGTTTTTGGATTTTTTTGATAGCTTAAAATAAATGTAAATAGCGATTGTCTTCTGTTCTGGCCAAAAGCTCTGAGGGTTTTTTCCTTCCAGATAGATACTTTTGACTAGGTCATCTTTTGTCTCAATTCCTACCTAGCCCTTAGTCACTGAATGGGTGCTGCCTCAGACAGACTGATATCTGGGAAGACCTTAATTTAGAAAGGCAAATATCACCCACTACATCCTGGGTAATTGCCAGCCATCTTGACTTTTGTCTTGCCACCAGATTCAAGGACTCTGGATGAGAGAGTGAGGCTGATTACTTTTCACAACTCTGCCTTACTTAAATTCAAATTTATGCATAAGTCAATGATGTCATTGGTCCTATTGAATAATGAAAGACCATTGACAACAACATCACAAGAAAAATATTAAAGCTAATTCTTGAGCATCTGTGATAATGAAGGAAAAAGGTAGCAAAATAAACCAAAATAATGGGCAATCTAAAACAATTATTTCTGTTTGACTTTTGAATGAATACAGAGTTTGGGGGTAGGAGATTTGGCTTCTAACTGTTGGCTTTTATTCATGTTTATTCAGGTAAATATACAAATCAGTTCGCATTCTCTGATGGAAGATAGGCAGAGTTCTTGACAGACATAATACTGGAAATGGAGAGACCAAACATTGGGTTAAGTACTTACTCTGTGCTGACTGTCCTAGGAAACATTTTTTCCTTTTGAAAAAGTGGTAAACAGCAGCACGAAGCCGTTATATTTCTAGCTACTAGCAGAAATTTCATTTTCTGAATGTCAAGTTGGACTTCAGTTTAGCAAAATAAATCTCTCATTATATGTGTTCTTCATGTCCCATACTATTTATAGAATGCAATTTATACAATGAAGCTAATTATCATTGTTTTAGGTGGATTTCTATTTTTATTTATAGTAGTACTAAATTATAGCAAGTGTATCGTAGTTTTATATAATATATTACTATTATATCATATTATATAAAATATCTTAAGGTAACATCAGATCACCCATGAATTCTTTCAAAAATACTGTCTTCTTCACAGGGGTGTTATAAGGAAAGTGCTTTGTAAAGTGAGCTTTGTAAAGTACTTTGAGAGGGCTTAAAGCCCTTTGTAAATGTGAATTCTTATTTTACTCTGATTCCAACTTTTCAAAGTGCTTTTATAAATGCCATTTCATTTAGCTGATGTATTAGCTCTGTGGAGTGGGGAAGGGAAAAGAGAGGAGGCAATTTATCTAAATATACATCAATATCTCAATAGATGGATAGACAGAAAAATGGATGAATGAATAGGTAAATTTATAGAGTACAGGTAGCTAGAAGATAGCTAGGTGGATAGATAGATGCATGGATAGAGATAGAGAGAAGGCCTCATAGTCTGGAAGACCTGGATACATCACTTACCCTCTCAGAGCTCACAAGCAGAAACTGAGAATGTGTAGATCTTCAGTGGTAGAGGAAGGTCCTTACCAGGAACTCTGTACTACGATGAAATCACGGGTCTGTTTAAAAATCAACAACAACCAAACACTTCTTTCTCTCCTCTCCCCTACCCCTTCTATCTCTCTCTGTGTGACTCTTTCCCTTCTTCTATGCCCATGATTTCAGTTCTCTCTACGCAGCTGATTCCTAAATCTATATTTCTATTCTTGACTTCTACCAAGACCTACAGTTCCAAAATTTAAACTGACTTCTTATATACATTTCCATCTTGATGTTTAGACATCATTACAAACTCAGCATGCTTAAAATTGGACTCATTTCCTCTAGAAAAATCCTGATCCTCCTTCAGGCTTCCATATCTGTATCTGGTACACCACCATCTTCCTAGTTACCCAGGTTGAAACCTCAGGTTATCCTTCACTTTCTTTACTTCTGTCCTTTACCACCTTCTTTCCAAGTAGTTGCTAAGTTTGATCATTCTGCCTCAGTAATAATTCTTGAATTTTGGGGCAGATAGGTGGCGCAGTGAATAGAGCACTGGCTCTGGAGTCAGGAGGTTTTGAGTTCAAATCCAGCCTCAGACATGTAACATTTACTAGCTGTGTGACCTTGGGCAAGTCACTTAACCCCAACTGACCTGCCTTCCCCCCTCCAAAAAACAAACAAACAAAATAATAATTCTTGAATCTCTTCACATCTCTCCATTCCCACTATGACTATCCTAATTCAGGTCATCAAGAGCTCTTACCTGCCCTAACCTTCTAACAGGTCTCATTACTTCTAGTTTACCCCCTTTCTGTCCTTCTTCATGACAATGCCAAAGTAGTAGACCTAATCCATTGATGTCACCACATCACTTCCTAGCTCAAAAATCCTTCAGTGGTTCCCCACTTTTAGGATAAAATACAAAGTCCTTGGTCTGTCATT